>NW_011888951.1:370280-392314 GCF_000151845.1 Pteropus vampyrus
GAAGGAAGGAAGGAAGGAAGGAAGGAAGGAAGGAAGGAAGGAAGGAAGGAAGGAAGGAAGAAGAAAAAGAAAATAAGAAGTCTAGACCATAACTCAGACTATCTCATGTATTTTTCACTTACTAGTCATAGGACTTTTCAGCCTTGGGTCTTTCATATGTAGAAGTAAGGAAACCTATCCTCACACAAAATCATAGAAAGATTGAGAAGATATGCAAGTTGCCAACTGACACATGAAAATCTGCTCAACATCACTAATTGCCAGGAAAATGCAAATCAAAACCACAATGAGATATCACCTCATACCTGACAAGATGTCTGTTATGAAAAAGACAAGTGATTACAAATGTTAGTGAGGATGTGGAGAAAAGGGAACACTTGCGTACCATTGGTGGGGATGTACATTGGTACAGCCACTATGGAAATCAGCATGGAGATTTCTCAAGAAATTTAGAACTACTATATGATCCAGCAAATCCCACTTCTGGGTATATATCCAAAGGAAATAAAATCATTCTCTCAAAAAGATATCTGCACTCCTATGGTTATCACAGTATTATTCACAATAGATAAGGTATGAAAATAATCTAAGTTGATGGATGAATGGATAAAGAAAATGCGGTATAGGTGTGAAATGAAATACTATTCAGCCTTTTAAAATAAAGAAAACCTATCATCTGTGGCAACATGGATGAACCCGGAGGGCATTATGCTAAGTGAAATAAGCCAGACAGAGAAAGACAAATACTGCATGGAATCTTAAAAAAAAAAAAAAAAAAGGTGAAACTCAGAAACAGAGAATAGAAAAGTGGTTGCGAAAAGCCAGGGAGAAGGTGGGGGGGAGAAATAGCGAGAGATTGGTAAAAGAGCACAAACTTTCAGCTATGAGATGAATAAAGTCTGAGGCTCTAAGGTATAGCATGACTATAGTTAATAACACTATATTGTATAATTGAAATTTGCTAAGAGAATAGAACCTTAATATTCTCATTTTAAAAAAAAGGTGAATATGTGTATGTGAAATGGTGGATATGTTAATTTACTCAATGGGGGGCATCCTTCTATAATACATATGTATATCAAATCATCATGTTATGTACATTAAATATCTTCCACTTATATTTGTAAAAAGAAATTTTAAAAAGATTAAGTGAGAAGGCTAATGTTGAAGATACATAGTAGGTAGTGAATTATTTTTCCACCTCTCTATGTAGAATAAACTGGGAGGTTAGTGGTGTCTCTGACAGAGAAAAAAAAATCAGGAAGAAGAGCACAAAGTGGGTTGGTGTGAGAGGGACAGGATATGACTCCCTGGAGGTGCCAGCTTTCTAGTGGAGATGCCCTCAGGCATTTGAGAACACGGGCAGGGATTCAGCTGGGCATGTGGAATCACTGAAGAAGGAAGTTGGAGAGTGGAGGAAGCAAGGACAATGACATAGTAGGGAATGAGTGCTAAGAACGCTTCCTAGGGCTGCGCCTACACTTAAAGGTGAGGTGAAGGAAGAGAAAACAGTAAAAATGATGGAGAATTAGTAGTCTGAGAGGTCGGGCAAGTTCACATCAGCTCAAATGTTCATGATATACCCACTATGGTCCCAGCACGTGCTAGGTAAAAAAATACCCCAGGGAAAAGAGGTATAGAATGTATATGTAAGGGTTCATTGTCTAGAAGAAGAGACAAATTATATTTGTAATTATAATTGACATAATATATTCATTTTAAAAATGTGTATTCTGCAGTCTTCTCTTGGCTCCAGAATCCCTGCCATACTTTCAAATGCCTGTAGAACATCTCTACCAGGAAGCTTGGCACCCCCATAAAAACTCACCATATTTTTTACCCCAGTATGTGTGCGCATGTATGCACGCATGTGCTCGTGTATGTTTGTGTGTGTATGTGTATGATAGAAATATAATTCAGAGAAAGGAGTAATTTATACCTCACAATCCACACCCAAGCCATCTGTAAATTTTCTACTCTCTCTTTTCAAAATCTATCCCACATTTATTATATTCTTTCCTCTTCATTGCTTATTCCTTACCAAGACATCAGCAAGAGATTTCAAGTTCTTCTCCCTGAGTCCACTCTCACTCCCTCTATTCTGTGCTCTACGTATTAGCAGCATGATTTACTGACACATACAAGAGGCTAAGCTCTGCCTTGTTGATAACTGTAGTAGCTTCTATTTTATAGCGGATATGGTTCGTGCTTCTTACCATGGCTGGCAAGACGCCCTGAGACCTGGCTATGCTTCCTCCAATGTCAACTCCTGGAATTCTCTCCTTATCCAAGTCTTCAGCCATCCATTCCTTCTTTCAGTTCTGGCTGTCCACTCTGCCCAGGACACCTTCCTTCTTGTCTTTGGAGTCCTTTTCTTATCCTTTGGACCTCATCTCAGTATGGCTTTCACATCCTCAGAGACTTTCTCAGTTCATCTTAAGCTATGTAGGTGTCTCCTTCCCCCTGTAGTTATTCTCTATATTTCTATAACCTTCTCATTTCCTACGTGATCTTATCACAATTTGCAATAATATATTGATTCATTCACTCAACAAAATTTATTGAGGCCCTACTATGTTCCGGGCACTATTATAGGAGATGAATATATAGCAGATGAGGCCTCTGCTCTCATAGAACATACATTCTAGAAGGAGGAGATTGACAATAAAAAAAAATAAGTGCATGAACATGGTAACTACTGAATAAACAGTGATTTTATGATAATTAAAATAGGATACTATAGCAAAAAGGGACTTGACTGGGAAGGAAAGTCCTCTCTGAAAAGTTGAGATTTAAGCTGAGATTTGAATAATTAGAATACAACTATTCAAACATCAGAGGGAAGGGTTGCCCAGACCAAGAGGACAGCCAATACTCAGAGTGTAAGCTAAAGCAAACTTGGTATGTTAGAGTGTTAAAGGAAGAAGGATGATGACAATAAGGAAGGAAGGGAAGGAGGGAGAAGGAAGGGAGGGAAAAGGGAGAAGGAAGAAAGAAAGGAAGCCAACATACTTTAGCAGTGTGCAAGTGAGAAATAATGGTGATTTAAACTAGCTAGATGGTAATAGAAATGGGAGAATAGATGCCACATATGCTTTAGAAGTAAATTCGACAGATATTGCTGAAGAGGAGCAGGAAGTAAAAGAGGAACCAAGATGACATCTAGAGTTTGGCAGTTAATTTAACCTTCTGTACTACACCATGAGCTTTGCAAGGACAGGGACCATATTGATTTTATTTACCTGATTCATGATAAGGATTCAATAAACATGATTGAGTGAATGAATGTATGACAAAACAAAATTATGGGAGAAGGGGTGGAGGGATGTCAGAGCAGTTTTCGCAGAAGTAGAGATGCCCATACAAGGCTCAGAAGGATGAATTAAATCTAAGTTGGCAATAAAGGGAAGAGCATTGGATGCTGACAGCATAGCATGTGCAAAAGAACGCAGAGAAGACACATGGACAGAGTAGTGTCACTGAAGTACTTGACCTGCCCAAGGTAAATCAACTCTGTGACTGGGCCAGACTGGTGAATAGACGATTCTCTTTGTCATACCTTGGTACAAAGACAAGTAGTAAGATCTCCGAAGAAGAAATAAAAGAGAAAAGAAATACATATCCAGAAATTTAATGCCAAAGCCATCCTGATTCATGCAGAAGGTAGAAAGCTGCCAGGTGCAGCCCTGGAGGAAGGCCTCGGATCCCACCGAAGTCTAATGTCACCTCCCCAATATTCAAAACTTCACTTGTCTTTGATGCATGGTTTTATGCCATCTTTGGCAGAGAAGCATTTTATCTAAAGAACACATGAGAGCAAACAGCCTTGTTCATCCTCTGAGAATTACTCAGAGAGGATCCGAGGCAAACTCAAAGACAAAAGATTCCCCCAAGCAAACTAGCCAGTATGTTCACTTAAAGGCTTCCATACCAAGCCCTGTTCTTTGAGGATGTGAGTGTATATATCACACAGGGTGTTTCTTAGAAATAAGCACTTAATCGAGTATAAATATTATTAAAGTCATACAGATTAAAGATATACAGAGAGAAAAAAATAGTAACGAAGAGGAAAGACGGAGAAATGGGTTGAGAGAAAGAGCAAGGCACTTAGAAAGAAAGGGAGTAAGAGAGAGGGGATGAGAAACAAAGAGAAAACTAGGCAAACATTAAACATGGAAAGAGGGTGTGCATGATTCTATCTGTCAAAGGGAAAGAAGGTAGATGTTTTTGTTCTTTGTAGGTTAATATGTAAATGACATTCTGATTTATTAGCGGTCTCCAGCAGATGAGGTGATGATTAGCAAATTTCCATATTTATAGAAAAGCAACACTAACTTTCCAGATTTATAGAAAATCAGCTCTTCACAAATAGCAAATTGTGCTATTATCGACATATGGTTTTCTATAAACAGAGCTGAGGTAATTATCCCTGGGACAATTTGTTGGTGGGCTCCTTCTGAATATTAACCACATTGGAAGCCCATTTCTGCCTCACATATTTTAAAGAGGAGGGGCCATGAGATACCTCGGGCAATTAATTAGTAATTCAACACCAAAGACAAGAGCACAGATGAAAGGCTCTACCATGACCACATGATGGAAAGACCATGCATGGGTCCAGGGCTCTGATTCCAGCTTCCTGTAGCCGTGGGGAAGTAATTAACTTCCCTGAGCAGCCTCAGCATTTCTGGGGCTAAAATTGGGATAACAGCAACCTCCAAATGTTGCCAAAAAGATTAAATGAGAATATATACAAAAGCACCTGGAACCTAGTGGGTACTCAACGAACATTAGCTCTTTTTTCTTTCTCACATTTTTGAATGATTCTAAAAAGATCCACTTGAATTAAGTTTTTCAAACTCTTTTATTTATGTTGATTCATATTAAACTCTTTATTTTGTATCATGACCTGTACATGTATATATGTCTATATTTAACTGAAAAAAGTTCTTGAGGCAATAACTTACCTTCACTGCCTGCAGTCCACTATGATATTTTCCATTCTATCCTGTATCATTGTTCAAAATGTTGTTTGTGACCCATACATTGATTTCAAGACCTACTCCTGGGTTACACCCCACAGTTTGAAGAGTACTATGCTACAAGAGGGTAGGAACCATATTTAGATTTGCACACCATTGTATGCCTAGCACAAATGCATAATAAGTACTCAAAAGATGTGTGTGTGAAGTATGAAAGAATGAAAACATGGCTATATGGCTGAACCAATGAACAGCTCTAGCCAAGAATCTAAACAAATGCCCTTTTTCAAACTCCATGTCTTGTTTTGCACACTCAATACATACTAAGCCCTGTGTTGAATGCTAGCAAGACAGAAAAGCATCAGACACGATACTTGCTTTTAAAGATCTTATAATCTAGATGAAGAGGAAAATATTAACATTTGGAAAATTATTTTTTAAAGGCTAAACAGTGTGGAACATATGAATTTGTTAAAGAAAAGAAGTGGCCAACCTAGACTATTGCAGTCAGGGAAAATTCTTGTTCCTGGGAATTTGACCTTGGCTTTGAAATATGGATAGATTTCTCACCCATCTACTCATTAATTAACTAGGTCAGGGGTTCTCAAACTGTAATGAGCATCAGAATCACCTGGAGGGCTTGTCATGACACAGACTACTGGGCCCAATCCCAGAGTTTCTGATTTAGCAGATTTGGGAAGGGAGCCTGAGAATTTGCATTTCTAATAGGTTCCCAGGTAATGCTGATGCTGCCAGTTGGAGTCCACACTTTGAGAACCGTTGTTTTAGCAGTTTGGAGTAAGAACATGAAGGTTGTTGATGTCATGCTATGGAGACTTTATTTAGACTTTATTCTTAGCCATTCAGGACATTAGGGAAGAAGAGCAATCTCCTCAGATCTGTGACATAGATCCTTCTGGTGGCAATCGTTGAGAATGAATTGGGAGGGGTGAGTGAGCCTTCCCCTAGAGACCATTTGGAGCCGATGCAGTAATAAGTAAAAGATGAGAACACAGCCTACAACTGGAGTGGACATGAAGAAGAAGTATGGAAGAGAGCTGTTCAGGGGAGAGATCCGAAGGATCTTAAAGATCTACAAGGGTGAAGGAGAAGGAGGAATCTGGGATGACTCCAGTTTTGGGGCATCACTGACTAAATGGTCTAGCGTTTCCATTAACCAAGAATTTACATTTAAAATGTACATTTTACATAATAAAATCCCAGATTCTCTATTATTAAGGAGGTAACCATGGTGAAATAGAAAACACATAGTTTTAGGGAGCCAGACAAGCACAAGTTAAAATCCTGTTTGTCGTGCTTATTAGCAAGTCATTTCACCCTCTGGACATCAATTCTCTGAAAATGATACTAATGATACCTTATAGGGCTGTCATGAGGACTAAATGAGATCGTGCGTGGCCCATAGTCAATGCTCAGAAAACTGCAAACCACGTTCCAATGTAGGCACTGACCACATTGTGTGCATAAAACTCCTACTTACCAAACAATTCCATTTTTTCTTTGTCAAGCACCAGGATATACTCATAAGTGCCACCCATTGATCCAGACGTTATGTAATGGGTTCCATAGTCATTGATGAACTTAGCATACATGCCGTAATTGTACTGCTCCGGAAGCTCCATTAATGACTGCAGCATTCCTTCATCTAGCATAATATTATTCCTCCTCATCTTAAAATGAGCAGTCTGCACCTTTGTGAAAATTCTCATGAATCTGTATTTCTGCCAACAACAACCGCCACGGAATGAGGGAAGAGAGAAAAGAAAGAATACATTTTACCATATGAGATAATGTAAAAGGTCAGCATTTAGTAGCTGGGGGAAATATATACATTTACATATAAATATATGAGCATAAATACATATAATGAAGTATTAGTATATTTTACAAGCACACATCAGACACCAGTGTGTTCCTGGCTTCTTCTCACATAACTTCATCTCTGTTCCCACTGCCCTGTCCAAGACAAGTTCTCGTTAGCGCTCGCCTGATTAGTTACTACGCTATGCTTCTCTGTGCTTCTCTGTGCTCCTCACCTCTATTCTGCCCCTGCTCCATTCTCACCTCCACTTCTCTCCCTGCTCTAATCGAAGCATTGCATTATGTAACCTCCTACACAAGTATTAGGTACCCATGAAAAATTATGCATAGGAATATTTTGATGGCATGGCAAAATGCAGTATTATTTAATATATTGAACAAATATCTAAAAATGCCTTCATTTACATGCACTATGCTGTGGACATAGTCTTGAATGAGATAGGCCCCCACACTCATGAAGCTTACATTCTAGCGGTAATCCTGTACTGTTAGGTAATAAAGAAAAGCATCATCCTGATGTAATAATAGTAAGAAGAAGAAGAAGAAAGAGGAGGAGGAGGAGGAGAAGGAGGAGGAGGAGGAGGAGGGAAGACGATAGAATGAGGATAATGTTGAATTGGTTTAAGAGGAAGAGGGTCATGTATGGGTATTACTTCCAAGTAATGTACATCTTGATCCAAAGTGACAGTGAAAGTTTGAAGAGGTCACATGCTTTTAGAAAAGTTCACATCGATATGTGATAGTCAGATAATAGAACAATACTTTCCCTTCAGCTAATTTGTGGCAAAGCTCCAAAATATAATGCTGTTGAGTCTTTTTGGTAAATTTCTAATCAATTCAGTAAATATTTCTCTGGCTCCTGAATCCCCCTCCATTGTCATCACGCCCTGTTTGCCCTCCCTACCCTGTGCCTCAGCCAGATGACATATTTTCAGTTCCAAACACACGAGGCATTTTCTCACCTCCAGGCCTTTGCACATGCTGCTTCCCAGGCCTAGAACACCCTTCTGTTAACTCCTGCCTCCCCTCATCTGGAGAACTTGTGCTAGTCATTAGAGCTCACTTTAAGATGATGTTCTTAAAAGCATTGCCTGACCCCTCGGGATAACAGTTAGTAGTGAATGTTCGATGAATAAATGAAAGACCAGTTCAGCATGCCAGCCCTCCGATCTATTTGGAAAAGTAAGGCTTGCATTGGAATTCTTTCAAGTCTAGTTTAGTAAAGCTGGCTGTTCCTCTTTAAGACATTACTATTCAAAGTATTTCCCTACATGCTCCAGGTAACCAAGAAAAAGGATGGGGTGAAGTGATAAGGGTTCTAGTCTCATCGTTCAATTTTATTCCCTTTGTGATGAGTCTGTGTGCAAAGGCGTAATAAGAAAAAACAAACATGATTACCACTGATCAGACGTTTTCAATTATACAAGCAAATGAAGGTTCAATTACTACTGTACTTTTTAATGCAATTAAGGTAATACATGTTCAGTATAGGTTATGGAATACTGTGCAACACGGGCATTATGTTTTAATACCTTATTTTGATACTTGCTTAACTCATTCAAGATCGAAACGCCACGTGATCCAGATACACCCACGTCCACCGTTACAGGGTTGCCTGCAAGGCCTACACCAACAGTGACCCCACCTCCCACAGATGTGGTGTCTTTTACTTTAGAATAAAGTTCATTTGCATCATCGTACATCTCTGAGGAGAAGCTAGTGTCTGCTCGGGCCTGAAAAAGAAACAAATGGATGTTAGCTTTGTGCATATATCTCAATTCATATTTAATATTTAAATCTTTGTCTTGTAAAAAACCTCAAGTTTAAGATTATAGTAAGTCTCTTTAAAGGTTAATCCAGGCATCAGATTGATACTCACTAAGACGCAGAAAATACAGCAGTTTAGTTAGTATTCAGTGCTACTGCTAAAATATTTAAATGTGTGCACGCACACACACGCACACACACACTGATGATTCTGATGAAATGCTATATCGTTCTGCACATGGATTTCTTTCCAGTTGGGTTATGCTTCCTGTAGGGGAGATCGCTTGGTTCCACAATGGAGAGATACAGAAAACCACATCTGGATGTAGACCAGAGTGGAAAGGGGCAAAGGAAGCTGTGCAGCTGATGATAGCTTTAGGCAAAGGTATGCTTTCATGCTGCCTACAAATGTTTGGTTATTTTATTCCAGGCACGCGGTAGGGTTGCATTTCTCTGCCAACTTGAACTGAGCCATTTTCTTTTTTCTCTTTTATTTTTTTAGGCCCAACCATGCCGAGTTTCCGAGATCAGATGGGGTCGGGCTTGCTCAGGGTGGCATGGCCGTAGACTGAGCCATTTTCTTGTGTCTAGCTTGAGCCAAGGATGTAAGGGTTAAGAGCCCTTATGAGGTTCACTCTACAATCACAAGATCATATTTTGAGATAGAGCTTCCATTAGATTGGGTCCTGAGTGTCTGTTGATGAGAGTTTCGTTTCCACCTTAGATTGGGCAAGTAGCATGAGCGGGGCACCCTTGCCTCAAGGTACTGAGATTTCAGAATACTTTGTTGCCATAACACAGCCTAGTCTGTCTTGCCTGACACATAGGCCCTAGGCCATTCTTGAGGCTCAGACAATGGCATTGTCCCTGTCTTCCAGCTTGGCAGAGGTGGAAGTGGGATGGGGGAAGCCAGCTTCTTAAAAAGAAACTCCATAAGCCTGACCTTATCTTCTGTCAATATTTTTCATTTAGAAATTTGGAGGAGGGGGGATGTGACTAGATTATTGTTTAGAGTCCTGAGATTCTACCATCTCTCTGTACAGTTAGACTGTGTATAGGTATAATGTGTATAATCTATCCTCCTTTCTTAATGACAAAGATTTGGGCTTAGTTCAGGTAGATCTGGGGGTAAATCTGTGTCTGCGACCTACTGCAGTACAACTTTGGGCCTGACACTTTATCCCTCTAAGTCTCTGGGATTTTTTTAACATCTAAAATGGGACAATGATAACATCTAGTCCATTGTATTGTTATGAGGGTTAAATGGGAGCCTTTGTGTGGAAGTAGAAGATCTGATACATAGTAAGCATCCAATGAAGTTTGGATGAAGATGAGGGCTGAAAAAATGAATGGTGAAGAGCAGGCTCTGGAGCTGATCATGAGCTATGTACTACTCTGAGTAACCAAGAGACTGTCGAATTTTAGAGATGAAGAGAATCTTAGGGATCATCAGCAGTCTGCACTTCTCAATAGCAGAACCCTTTCTTCAAACAAAATCATATGCAGAAAACCAAGATATAAAAATGATCAATAAGGAGCCTGTTCTTGGCAAAGCAAGGGCATAGGTCTCAGAACCCTGTCCAGCTGCCTCTTGTCCTGCCACCACTTTACAGCTTAGAAAACTGGGCCCTGGGGAAGGGTAGTGAGCTGCTCAAGGTCTTGTATACAGTTGTCTCTCGTTCCTCGTCCCTCTGTTGGGAATGGTTCCAGGATCCCCCACAGATACCAAAATCCACAAATGCTCAAGTTCCTTACATAATAGTGTAGTATTTGCATATAACCTATGCACATCCTCCCATATACCTTAAACCACCACTAGATTATTTATAATACCTAATACAATGTAAATTGTGTGTAAGTAGTTATTATACTGTATTGTTTAGGGAATAGTGACAAGAATAAAAAAAGCTGTGCATGTTTGGTCCAGATGCAGCCATCATAGGCCTAACCACATAGTATATGTCAGCAACGATGTAACATTTATTTTAAAAATATATTCAGTCCACATTTTGTTGAATCCACGGATGTGGAACCTGTAGATATAGAGTGCTGTGTGTTCTGTTCTTATCGTCTAACAGGTCTGCAACTTGGAAACAGGTCTTTGGGCCCCAAATCTATTTTACTGATTTTGGAATGGAGCCTAGTTTTAGCAGATGGGTGGTCACATTGACCTTGTGCCTCTCCCTGGCTCTGCCCTTGCCTCTTAGTGCCCTTCAGTACTGAATATGTGTGGGGCAGGTGTAAAGGGACCTTCAGCCACCAGCACGCTCTACAGGAGATACAGTCTTCTGCAATAAGGCATCTATCTCCACCAACAGGCCTCTCCCTCCTGCCTCCACCCTACTGGGGCCTTTGAGTGCCTCTGCTCAGACTTACTTCAAAGTGGTACGTTAGGAAGTTGTAGGGTTTCCGGAAGTACTTTTCATCATCTCCATAGTAGAGATGCTCACAGGCGGAATCATATCGCAGTTCCCTCCATTCTCCATTGTATACCGTCTCACACTGGCCCCCATAATACCTGGCATCGTACACGCTCTGAGTTTCTTTCTGGGTCAGGATATTATACCTAAATTGAAAAAATAGGCAGCTTGTGGGAGAGAGCACTGGAAAGGCAAAGATAACAAAATATTCTCGGGAAGATGTAGCTGGTAGTCTGAGCAGTGGTTTCTCAAACTGTGTTCTGTGGAGCCCTAGGGTTCCTCAAAGTACCTTAAAAGCCACTTTGGGTAACAATGGGAGACTGAGGGGGCTGGGCCCAGGCCTTCAGGTTCTCTCCAAGCAGAGCAGACAGATAGCTCCATTCAGCATCTAAAACAGTGCTCCCAGATTGGAGGCACCCCTAAATATTTGTTGAATGAGTTACAGAAGAATATGCAGAATGGACAAGCACAGGAACCAGACAGTCTGAATCTGTTTCCTATCCTTGCTACATCTAGCTGCGTGACCTTGGGCAAATCATTTAACTTCTCTGTACCTCAGGTTAGTCATTTGTAAAAAGCATTTAATACTACAGAGTTAAACATGAGCTGAAACATGTAAAGGAATCATAATAGCACTTAGCATGTATTAAGTACTAAATAAACATTGTTGCTATAAGTATTATTTCAGAAAAGGGCTCTGCTGCTAAAAAAAAAAAAAATTGAGTTTGAAATAGTTGATGTAAGTCATAGTGCCAAGCTAAGACTCTAATCCTTAGAAAAATCCTTTTCTTCAAGGCAGCATGGAATGTCAGTGCACAGTTTGAAAGTCAGAAAGCTCCTGTTTAATTTCCAACTCTATTATATACTAGCTGTGTGACTTTGGACACATTATAGATACCTTCTGAAGTTCATTTCCCTCATTTGTAGAATAGATATAATAAAACAACATCTCATGGTTTTTATGAAATCTAAATGAGAGTATTAAAGAAGAACAAGTAAAATTGATAGGACATATCAGGCACTAAACAATTATACTTTCTTTCCCCTAGCCTAATACCCTTCCAGAAATATTTTCCCATAATTCCCTCTCAGGGATTTCAAATCTATCTGCCCAAGTTCTAGACTTTAGGCCATGGATGGTTTAACCATATTTAGGTAAAAGTAATATGAAACAGGTGAAATACAGCTTTAATTTTCTAAAAATAGAAAGTTAACAACAACCACATTTAGAGTTGGCTAAGCATTCTAAGATCTGACAGTCAAAGCCTCTTTTGTTATAGATAATAAAATGACTGCTTGTCTCTGTCTCTCAAACTCCTATTGGGCCTTTAAGGCCATCTCCAATGTTGCCTCCTCTGTATGTCCTTCTTTGATTATCCTGAACAGACAGTTGTCTCTCCTCTATGGTCCCATGGCATTCAGTGATTACTGTGTCATGTATGTTTGTGGCCTGTGTGGAAAGGCACAAAGGCAGTAATCTGAGCAGGGTAAAAACTGAATAAAACCTGCTTCAAAAGAATAAATGGACAATGATAGAGCACCTGGCATATAGTAGAAATTAAATGTAAGTTAACTTCCTTTTTCTCTTCCTTTCTCCATCTCTTCCTTCATATAGTGGCAGTGATGTAATATTAACTGTGAGGAATTGAATATACACCATACCAGATATTTAACATACGTTAGCTTTAAACCTTGTGACAGTTTTGTGAATGTAGAAATTGAAGCACAGAAAAATTAAGTAATTTGCCTATAATTGCCGCTGGATTTTTTTTTTTCCTAGATTTTTTTTTTTTGACACAAATCTGAATTCTTTCCCTTTACTTCACCCTGAAGTTTCTCCCTTTTCTGCTGTTGAATGTGTTTCTGCCTGTAGCTGACAAGTAAGTATAGGCTTTCTAATAAGCCAAACAAAAACCAAAGGAATAATAAGCCCTAATATTATACTGCTATCTCTAAGCACAAGAAAAGCCTACATATATTTGGAAAATCTGGCTGCAGAAGCGCCAGTAAAAAGAAAAAGACATAGTTGAGAAAGTCCACTTTTAGGAAATCTGCTCTACAGAAATATTCACACATATTTACAAAAATATGTGTACAAGAATGTTCATTGTAGTGTTTGTTAATAAGAGAAAAAATGAGAAACAATCTATCAATAGAAAGTAGACATCATATACTTATTATCATCATAATAAGTTATATAATTATACTATAAGAGAAGAGTCGGCAAACATTTTTTTAACAAAGGGCCAGAGAGTAAATATTCTAGGCCCTGCAGGTTGTAGGTTTCTGTTGCAACTACTCAACTCTGCCATTGTAGGGCAACAATTGTGTTCCAATAAGACTATTTATAAAAACAGATGGCAGGTTGAATTTGGCCTTTGGGCCATAGTTTACTAACCCCTGTTATAGAACTCTATGTTGCTTACAAAGAAACAATAGAAAATATGGGAAAATATAGGGGGAGTTCTTCAAAATATTTTATTAAGTGAAAAAAGCAAGTTACAGACGAGGTATAGTATGATCACATTTACATAAACTATACTCATGTCTATTATGCATCACACCTACTATAGGCATTTTCTCAACAATGTATATTGTCAGTTCATTTTTATATGATCTAGAAGTGCCTACACCAAACTATAAATGGGGATCAGCTCTAGGGAGGGCGGTGAGAGAGGGTGATTAGGTGGGGTGCAGGTAGGGAAGGGTGAAGGAAGATTTTTCAGTTTTTACTTCAAACATGTATGACTTCCATAAAAATAAATAAAAATTAAAAACTGGGAAATGCTTAAATTAGAAAACAAGATGTCAGGAAAGGCCTCTAAAATCCTGAGATAGATAGGAAAACCATCAAAATGTCAGCTATTGGGGGTAGAGGAGAAGCCCTTCTATTAGCTTTAATGTTTAGTATGGGCAAAGCACATTCAGAAAGTATATTTGAAATGCTCTTGATTGATTCACATGAGAGCAAGTCATTGTTTGTGATATTTTTGCCAAAAAGGCGGTAATTCTTTTTTAAGTCAACATGTAGATATTTTATGCTTCTACTCTGTTCACTCCGCAATCACTCTCAGAATCTGTAATAATCCCCTTTTATTGGTATAGAATTTGATCACATTCCCCCACTCCCAACATTCATATGTTGAAATCCTGGCCGCTCCCCACTGCAAAAAAAAAAACAAAAAACCCTCAGAATTAGACTGTGTTTCGGTGATAGGGTATTTACAGAGGTAATTAACTTAAAATAACATCATAATCCAATATGACCAGTGTCCTTATAAAAAGAGGAAAGTTGGACTCAGACGCATTCAGAGGGGGGACTGTGTGAAGACACAGAGAGAGGACAGCCATCTACAAGCCAAGGAGAGAAGCCTCAGAAGAAACCAACCTTGTTGATAACTGATCTGATTTCTAGCCTCCAGAACTGCGAGAAAATAAATTTCTGTTGCTTAAGCCACCCAGTTTGTGGTACTTTGTTAGGGCAGCCCAAGAAAATTAATACCATTGATCTGAAAAAAAATGGAAGTTGATCATATTTTCATAAGTGTATATCTACATGCACTTACAGGATTCTAACTTATCTGGTAGGTGAGCTGTGCTCGCAGGACAATTAAGCCATAATGAATGAGAGCTGCATTTCACCCGACCCCAGGTGGGCTGCAACATGGCCAGGTCACTTTGGGATGATCACTACATCTCCCCATTTCCTCATTTGTAAAGATACAGTTGGTCATATTGATTTGTTCCAATTCAACCAATACTCAGTCAGAGGCTATTATAGGAAAAGCTCTGACATCAGGGCTCAGGTGATGAAAAAAATTAGTCAGAAGCAGCTTCTGTCTTCAAAGAGTTTACATTCAAGTTAAAGGACACAATCTGAGGCAAAGACAGAGTACCAGGGAACTAACAATACTGAGTATCACTACGATCTTGGCCCTGTGCTGGGTACTGAAGGAATAGAAATAACGAGTTCTTACCTGGGGCTGAAGGACATTGCAACAGATGTCCTAGCCCTGTTGGATAAGTGCTGGAAGCGTAGGACACACAAAGGACCCAGAACAATGGGAGAGGACTAAGGCAGCCTAAGCAACGTCAAGGGGAGGGAAGGGTGTGTCAAAAAGAGTACATAAAGGAGGTGATGCCTAAGTGTCTTGGTCAGCTTGGGCTGTCATAACCAAATACCACAAAATGGTGACTCAGATTAGACATTTATTTTCTCATAGTTCTGGGGTTTAAAAGTCCAAGATCAAAGGTTGGTTTCTGGGGAGACCTCTTCCTGGGTTGCCGACGGCCACCTTCTCACTGTGTCCTCAGTTGGCCTCTTCTCCACACATGATGAGAGGGATCTCTGGTGTTACTTCCTCTTCTTACGAAGATACCTGTCCTATTGGATCAAGGCTCCACCCTGTGACTTAATTTAACCTTAATTGCCTCCCTAAAGGCCATATCTTCAAATACAGTCACACTGAGGTCAAGGGTTCAACAAATGCATTTAAGGGGGACAAAATTCAGTTCATTACAATAGGTAAGAAGTTAGACAGGTTAGAACATAGAGAAGGGCATTTCAGAAAGAAGGAATTAAATTTATTAAGTCTCAGAACAAAAGAGTGTGATGGTGTTCAAGGAACTGAACCTGAGCATAATATATATGTTGAAGAAACTTAGAATCGAGGCTGATCGAATTTCAACAGACAAAGAGACTGTGGCCTGGGAGATGTGAGTAAGCAGTAGTGAAGTGGAGAGTTGAGCTCCCTTCCATGGCATCCCAAATCCATTTTCTTTTCACTGTTAGCCCTGGTTATACCAGCAACTGCAGTCCAAAGCAGAATGTGAAAAGGGCTACCGGAAAGTGCACTTGGGTCAGTGAAGAGTTATCTTCCTGGGACATCAGGGAAGCCTTCATGGAAGATGTGGCTTCTTAAATGGGCCTCGGAAATGGAATTGAGGTGAGAGGAGTGAGCAGTAGAATAGGAAGGGATAAAAGGAGAGGAAGACTCTCAGGCAGAGACAAAGAGGAGAAAACATAACTTATGTCATGTAACCAGGACTGAGTAAGCCCCCATTATGAAAGTTTGTGTTCCCCCACATTTCATATGTTAAAATCCTAACCCCTAATGTGATGGTATTAGGAGGTGGGGCCTTTGGGAGGTGCTTAGATCATGAAGGCGGAGCTCTTGTGAAGAGTATTAGTGTTCTTCTGCTTTGTGAGGATACAACGAGACCTGAAAGAGAGGCCCCTCACCCGATCATGCTGACACTCTGATCTTGGGTTTACATCTCCTAAAACGGTGAGAAATACATTTCTGTTGTTTATAAGCCCCCCAGTGTGCGGGATTTTATTTTAGCAGTCCAATCCGACTAAGACACCACCTTATATGACAGTGACAGCTGCCTCATAGAAAATACTCCAGAAGAATCCTCCAAAAAGATCCTATTCTGTCTCCAAAACTAATATTCATAATTGAAGAGAAATCATTCCCTGGCCCCCAGATAGCCAGGAGGCAGTGACTCACCCAGAGGCTGCCCTCTCTGATCCTGGAATCGGGTCATACTGGCTGCAGTCATTTTCAATGACCCTGACATCTTCACAGTCGTCCTCATCAGAGCCATCAAGGCAGTCCTGGTCTCCATTACACACGAGGTGGCGTTTCAGGCAGCGATCTGAGAGACGGGAGGCTGTGGATGCTTCTAGAGCCTCCCAGACCCCTCCCTCTCCCTTATGATCATTCGTAGTCATTCATGTCTGTTCCACCTCTGAAATAGCCCCTCAGTCCTCTCCATCCTTTTTCATCCTCTTTTCATCCTCACTACCTCTGCCCTCCTTCCAGCCTCACTGTCACCCATCTACAGCCCCCCAACTCAGGCCCTACCAAAGGCTCCCCTCTAAAACCTAGCCTCCACATTTCATCACCAGTGAGCTTTCTAAAATGCCAGTCTGGCCCTGTCATCTCCCTACTCTGTATCCTCCAGTGGCTCCCCACGCCTCTTCCAAACGCTACAGTCTGGTCCCCAGTTACCTACACGGCCCATCCCCTGCTTCTCTTCCCAAGGGCCTAACCTGCAATTATTCCAGACTGATTACAAGTCCCTAAATCCCCTTGCTTTTGCACATTCTGTTTCCTCGAAACTCGGCTCAAATATTATTTTGAAGCTTGCTCTGACTCTCCAAAGCAGATTTAGGTACCCGCTGCTAGAGAGTCCCATTGGATCATGTACTAATGCCCATTACACTGACTATCACATGACATTGTCATACACTCCTTGTAGGTCTCTTTCCCAAAGAGCCTAGGAGTATCTCAAGGTCAGGCACCTTATTTTTTCATCTCTATATCACCAGCAGGTAAGTATACTTAGCCTGGTACGTAATACATGCCCAGTTAATATTTATTCAATAAAAAGATGAATGTGTGAATTATGTCTTTTCCAAATGAATCAACAGATTTTTCTACAAACTTGCATCAAAATTACTTGAACTGTTGGCTTGACTTAAAATACAGATTCCTGGGCCCCATCCTAATCCTGCAGAGTGACAACTTCTAGGGGAAAAGCTCAGGAGTCTGCCTTTTAACAAGCTCCCTTGGGAGTGTTTGGCATGTTAAGTTTGACAGGCACAGCTGTTATCCCGCCGAAATGCTACTCACCTGTCTCCTTACACTGGAAATCCTGTCCACACTGTGCTTGCCTTAGACAAGCTGAGGGACTGCGACAGCTGACTTCTTCCCAGATGTCACCACTGCAGATGGTTCCCCCAAACTTGTTTGGCTGCAGGAGGCTCCGGTGTCGGTACTAAATCAGATTTTGAACCAGACACATTTATTGTGTATCAATCTACCAAGATTTGTGCAGGCAGGTCTCAGCTCGACATAAGGAACAACCGTCTAATGATTGAAAGGTGCCTAAAAGGCTGTCTTTTGAAGGGAGGAGTGTTCATTAAAAAGTGATGTTCAACCAGAGGTGGGACAATCACCAGCCAGAATATTGAATAAGGCCTCCAAGCATAAATGAAAGGCTTAAACAAGATATGTCTATGGTCTTCCTACTTTCTAGGAAGAACCCCCTCCCCACTTATTCAACTAGTTAGTTCCTTTCATCTTTTGAGATTCGTAGTTTACTTCCTCCGAAAGCCTTTCCTAACTAACATATTCTACAGTTCCCTACACGTCCCTCTCTTCTTAGAACTTGTCATGTAAGATTGTGATTGATTGTCTGCTCATTTGTATACCTTTCCCTTTCTCACTAGTCTAGAAACAATTTGTACATGGTGGAGAAAGAAGGACTATATCTTATTTGGGTTCATACACTTGACACTTGATCTACAGTCAGGTACACAGGAGGCACTTTTAGAAAATGTTGCTTTTCCTTTGCAGTATTTCTTCTGGTCATGGCATCCCCTCTTTCTGTGAGACATACCTCATGTGGTTCAGTGGGGGTGAGCTCACTCCCTCAGTCACAGGGATGTATGGGTGTGAACCAGCCTGAGCAACCAGGGCACCACATTTGCCAAGTTGCAATGACTGGTGCAGGGACTGGTTCATGGCTCAACCTTAGAGCAGAGTCTTCTTTAAGGGTTTTCTTTCAGAAATATTGGAAAAGACAGTTTCTTTTCACTGAAGTTGCTAGAAACTGCAGGCATGAAGTACATCTTGTCTACTATGTAGTAAGCTCATCCAGGAGAGAGAAACAAAGAGAGTTCTGAAGACATCATCTGAGACCCTGGGTCCAGCTTTGACTGCAGACAAATAAATACTTTTTAAGGAAGAACGGAAAGAGTAAAAATGCATACCAATCTTGGGGCTCTGTGGTCTTATGATATTGTGGAAGGAAGAAGCTAAACACTAGGATATTCAGAGATATTTAGTTCCCATCCCTGCCTCTAAGAATCTTAGAGTCTAGATAGGGGGTAAAATATATAACAATACAAAACATGCTATATGGAGAGCTCCACACAAAATGTCCAGTAAAGCAATGTGGACCCCATATTTTCTGCTGCCTCTTACCTTGGCTCCGCCTTCAGGCCCCTTCTTCAAGAGCGTTAGTAAGTAGGAAGACAATTATTTGAGTGGCAAGAGGTAGAAGTTTCTGACCTGAATCTATTTCTTACATGCTGTGTTAACTCTCAGTGCTTGGTAATCTGTGCCTCAGTTTCCAAATCTATAAAATGAAGTGGTTGACCTAGTTTGACCTCACTAAATACAGTTACTAAATATTCTTTCACAAGTGTCCTACATTTGAAAGAGCACGGGCATGGGAATTAGATCGACTTGGGTTCAGATCCCAGATTCACTCATCAACTGACCATGAGCAAGTCACTTACCTTTCCCAAGCTTCTGTTTTCTAACATGTAAAATGGATGTAATGACATTTTACCATGAAAGGGTTTTATGAGAACTAAGCGAGAGAACAAATAAGGAAGCATCTAGCCCTGGGTCTGGCATATCATTGGTACTCAGAAAACAGGAGTGGTTTCCACATCATCATCATTATCAATGTTGATGATTCCTTTCCGGAAGATTCAGTGGGTGAGTGGAGAGCAGTGAGCTTCTCCCTCTCTTTCCTCTAGCCCATTTCTGCCTACTTAACTACTCATTAGCAAATGGAGGTGGCAAAAAGAGGTAAAGATCAAACCTGTCCACTTGCCTTCCTGCCTTTCAGTTAACGACAACAGTGAGATTAGTAAACTCTGTGGGAAGAGATTATAATTAATGATCGATTTGGGAATATGAGATGAGGATATTTTAATTTTCTACCCATATCTTGCCTCCAAATGCAGTAAATAAAGGAATGCTCAGCATGTCAAAGTAGAACCGATCCTCTCTCTCACTTCTTTAAAAAGTTCATCACAGTTTAGAGACCTGCATTTACCGACGTGATGATAATAGTGATGGTAGCTACCATGTATCGAGTGCTAACTATTGTCCAAACACTTCATTTTTTTTATCTCATTTAATCTTCACAAGTTTAGGTTACATACTATTATGAATCCCCTTTTAAACTGGGCTGGAGTTCCAGTTCTACCACTTAGAGTATATGTGTCACTGGGTAAATCACCTAACGTTACTGACCCTCAGCTTTCTCATCTATTAAATGAGAACTATCTTAGAGCACTGTGAAGATAAGTAATAATGCACATAAAGAAATTAGCACTTTGCCTGGTTGCTGGCATGTACTCAATAATCATAGCTGTCAAAATCAGTGTTCTCGTAGCCAGCTGTTGGGCTACTCCAGGATTTACAACTGAGTGAGAATGAGATAAATGACCTTTACTCTCCATGTAGTTCATGGAGAGGCCGTAAAGTGATCAGGCACACGGACTTTTTGACCAAGTTTTAAATCCAGCTCCGGCCCTTTCTTAATAAGTGATCCAAGAGAAAGGGGATGATGATATCTATCGCAGTCGGCTGTGAACGTCAAATAAGACAATTTATTTAAAGCATTAGCACAGTGCCTGGTATGTAAAAATAATTTAATAAATGGTAACTGTCAATGCCATTATCATCCTTCGTGTGGTTCGTATACTTGGAATGATGGTGCAAACATGAGGTTCATTCCCACCAGCTCCCTATTTTCTAGGCTGTTAACAAATAATAAAGACATTGAGTTGCAGAAAGGTTAGTGCAGACATTCCCTGAGGGACTTCTTCGTGCTTTCACCTGTGGTGGGTATCATTAAGACGTAATTTTCTTTTTTAGCTAGTAGATATTGTTTCTTTCCAGAAATGCACATCTTCGTTAGTGTGATTTTGAAAGCAAGAAACATATTAATAAAAAGAAACTAGAGTGTCTTTCACATAAATAATAGGATTTAATTATTTTAAGGATTACTTTAAAGATACATATATCTTTTTTGGTCATTAAGGAATTTACTTAATTCTGATTTAAACTGTAAGGCATTGACCTGTGCTATCTGCTACTTAAACTGCAACACACACACACACACACACACACAGACACACACACACACACACACACACACACAAAATGTAGTTGGGGATATATAATAGGCTGAATAATAGCCATGCAAAGAAATCAAGTCCCAATCCTTAAAAGTTGTAAATGTTACTTTGTTTGGAAAAAGGGTCTTTGCAAACATCATTAAGGTTTTTGAGATGAGGAGATCACTCTGGATTAGCAGGGTAGGACCTAAATATCATTACAGTGTCTTTATAAGTAGAAGGAAGGGAAATTTTACACAGACACACAAAAGAGACACATGAAGGAGGAAGAGGCAATGTGGGCACAGATGCAGAGACTGGAGTAATGCAGCTACATGTCAAGGATTGTCGACAGCCACCAGAAGCTGGAAGAGGCAAAGAACAGATTCTTCCCTAAAGCCTCCAGAGGGAGTGTGGCCCTACTGACACCCTAATTTCAGACATCTGGCCTCCAGAACTGTGAGAGAATAAATTTCTGTTGTTTTAAGCCATCTAGTTTGTGGCAATTTGTTACAGCAGACTCAGACAACTAATACAGGAAGGATGTCAAAGCAAAACGAGCATTTGGGGGCCAAATACTGTGAAGCAAGGACAGTCTAGGATTCTTTGGCATATCTCTGGGATGGGAGAGGTAGAATAATGAATTTCAGGCTCTGAGTTGAATAAACTAGGTAGAGATTGTGTTTCCACCTTGCTGTGGTTTTGAATGGCTTATCAAACCTTCATAGGGTACTTTCACATCTAGCTGAAGCGTGGGTCAGGGGTGAGGTGGACCACCAGCTAATTCTGCAAAAGCTCAGGCAAGAGAAGGGCAGAGCTTAATTCAAGGCATTGGGAGTGGGGTTGGAGAGGAGGACACAGATAGTAATTATAAAAACAGCTAACATCTGCCAGATGTCATAAGTGCTTTGCGCGCATTACTCATATAACTTTTATAGTAACTGTGATGTAAGCTTGCTTACTATTCCCATTTATAGATAAGGAACCAAAGGCACAGAGAGGATAAAAAGTATGCCTAAAGTAACACAGTAAATAAGATGCAGAGCCAGAATCAAGACTGCAGAATCAGAGCTTATACCTTTAGAGTTGACA
>NW_011888951.1:392364-409960 GCF_000151845.1 Pteropus vampyrus
ACACACACACACACACACACACACACACAAAATGTAGTTGGGGATATATAATAGGCTGAATAATAGCCATGCAAAGAAATCAAGTCCCAATCCTTAAAAGTTGTAAATGTTACTTTGTTTGGAAAAAGGGTCTTTGCAAACATCATTAAGGTTTTTGAGATGAGGAGATCACTCTGGATTAGCAGGGTAGGACCTAAATATCATTACAGTGTCTTTATAAGTAGAAGGAAGGGAAATTTTACACAGACACACAAAAGAGACACATGAAGGAGGAAGAGGCAATGTGGGCACAGATGCAGAGACTGGAGTAATGCAGCTACATGTCAAGGATTGTCGACAGCCACCAGAAGCTGGAAGAGGCAAAGAACAGATTCTTCCCTAAAGCCTCCAGAGGGAGTGTGGCCCTACTGACACCCTAATTTCAGACATCTGGCCTCCAGAACTGTGAGAGAATAAATTTCTGTTGTTTTAAGCCATCTAGTTTGTGGCAATTTGTTACAGCAGACTCAGACAACTAATACAGGAAGGATGTCAAAGCAAAACGAGCATTTGGGGGCCAAATACTGTGAAGCAAGGACAGTCTAGGATTCTTTGGCATATCTCTGGGATGGGAGAGGTAGAATAATGAATTTCAGGCTCTGAGTTGAATAAACTAGGTAGAGATTGTGTTTCCACCTTGCTGTGGTTTTGAATGGCTTATCAAACCTTCATAGGGTACTTTCACATCTAGCTGAAGCGTGGGTCAGGGGTGAGGTGGACCACCAGCTAATTCTGCAAAAGCTCAGGCAAGAGAAGGGCAGAGCTTAATTCAAGGCATTGGGAGTGGGGTTGGAGAGGAGGGCACAGATAGTAATTATAAAAACAGCTAACATCTGCCAGATGTCATAAGTGCTTTGCGCGCATTACTCATATAACTTTTATAGTAACTGTGATGTAAGCTTGCTTACTATTCCCATTTATAGATAAGGAACCAAAGGCACAGAGAGGATAAAAAGTATGCCTAAAGTAACACAGTAAATAAGATGCAGAGCCAGAATCAAGACTGCAGAATCAGAGCTTATACCTTTAGAGTTGACAATAATGTGCCAATAGACAAGGTTCGGGCAGTGATGTACAACTGCTAGAGGTGGGAGCCTGGATACATTACACCTTGGGTGCATCCAGTAAAGCCACGTGTTGTCTGTGGAGAGTTTAAAACACTAATAAAAGAGAATAGAAGTTAGTCTGCTTTTTTATTATGACTGTGAGCCAGCAATTTTGAACAAAGGCAGAATTTTAATATTCCTTCCTGCCAGAACTGTATTGAAGAAAGCTCCCAACCTCCTCCTTTCCTTGGTATACCCCTAAGTTTAGCCACCATTTTGGATCACTCAGAACCACTTAGATATTCAAGACACTCATTCGTTCATTGGGTGTGTCAGTCTTTTCAAACCATGAAAGTAGAATCCTCAGGAACACCCTTCATGGCTTGCTCTGGTTTATCGCAGCTCACCGTGAGTCATGGAAGCTAGGCATTTTGTTACTAATAGCCCCTCCAAATGAGCCTCATTAGAAAGCAATAGATTGGTCAGGACCCAGAGAGGCCATCAAGGATCAGTGTGCCCCTGTCCAAATAACCACTTTTCTGCGCATAAGCCATAACATACACACCTTTTGCAGCCCCACCCTATAATGCCCTCCAATAAAATCAGGGGAGGCAGAAAAAGTGCTGCCATCATGTTTCCATGGCTTTTTTCTATTTCTAGACCTAATTTCTCCCCAGATCTTCAGATATATAGACCCAGCTGCTTAACTCCATTCGAATGCCTAGTATGCAATTCAAATATTAAATGCCCCCAAACTGGCCATAATGTCTTACCTTTTTGTCCTGGCATGGAAAGCAGTCTGTCCACTCTGACCAGTTGCTTAGCTGGCAGGTAACTGCTGTGGGGGTGAAACTCTCGGCAGCCCGACTTACTCTCCTAAAGAGAATAAAGAACCCTGTTTCAATTTAAAATTTATTATGATTATTTGTATTTTTGTTATCAAAAATTCAAGAAGTCTTTTATTATGAAGATATCTTAATTGAAAACAGATGCTGAAGTTTTCCCAGCATCTGTTAGGAAATGGCACAAGTTTTATCGAGGTATAATTGACAAAAAATATGTATATATTTAAGTTATACAATGTAATAGTTTGATGTACATATACATTGTGAAATGTATATCACAATCGAGCTAATTAACACATCCATCACTTCACATAGTTACCTTTTTTTGGAGGGGGTGAGAACATTTAAGAGCTACTCTTTAAGCAAATTTCAAGTATATAATACAGTATTATTAACTATTGTCACCATGCTGTACATTAGATCCCCAGAACTTATTCATCCTATAACCAAAACTCTGACCAACTTCTCCCCATGTCTCCCACTCCTCGGTCCCTTGTAACCACCTACTCTCTGGTTGTATGAGTTCAATGATTTTAGATTCCACATATAAGAGAGATCATGCAGTATTGTCTTGCTCTGACTGGCTTATTTCACTTTGCATAATGTCCTCCATCTTCATCTATGTTGTCACAAATGGCAGGATTTTCTTTTTTTTTTTTTATGACTGAAACTATGCTGAATTATCTAATTTGTAAAGTGTGCCCATTGATTTGGGCATCTGGGTACCTGTAGCAGTGGGACTCAAGGCAATATCTCAAGATATTCCCTTAACTTTCAAGTTATCTGGTGGTGGGAGTGGAGACAGAGTATAGAGAGAGGAAGACATCCACTGATCCACAGTTACTCTTACTTGGAAAGCTTGGGTGCAAGGGTACTTCCAATGCTTGAACGAGCCTATCTTCCTTCTTAAGAACTGCATGTGCTGTCTTTAAAACAAAAGGATCTATTGCCTTTTCTTTTTTTTTTCAATTTCTTTTATTGTGTTAAAACCCAAGAAATATAAAATTTACCACCTGAACCCTTTTTAAGTGTACAGCTCAGTGCCATTACATACATTCATGTCATGTGCAACCATCACCACCATGCCTCTCCAGAGCAACTTTTACCTCCCTGCATCAATTTCAAGATGCAAAACTTAAGCACAGAAAAAGGCTGTGCACATACATTTTCCTTCCAGTCAACCACTGTTCTAGGAAATGAAGAATGAAAATTTATTTTGTTCCTACTGTATGCATGTGTGATGTGGGAGGGTCTATAGAAAATCCTTCTCTTAATCCTATGTGAATTCTACATGGATCAAATTATTCTAGTTTTAGAGAGACAAGTACTGAAGAAGGCTAACATTTTTTGAAGAGCCAGAGTAGCAGAAAGCCCAGGGGTTAAGAACATAAGTCTGGGATGAGAGGATTGAATTTGAATTTTAGCCAAGTGCTGACTTTGAAAAGTTGAGCAGGTTACTTAATTTCTCTGAGCTACAGCTTTCCTATCTGTAGAACCATGTTAAAAATAACATTACTTACTAGGGTTATTGAAAGCACATTAAAAGGCTTATGAACTGTTTATTAAAGATTGGCTTTTATTATTACATGCTAGAATATTACATGGATTATCTCGTTTAATCTCTATAATGATCCTGGGAGGTAAATATTATCAAATATATTTTATATATAAGAAAGTTGAAATTCTTTAGAGCTAAATAACCCCTGAAGTCATAGCCCAAGGGTGACAGAGGCAGAATTTGAACTAGTCGGTTTGAAGGCAAACCAACTTCTCATCATGCTTGCCTGGTTCCAAGCCTGAGCCACTTCCCACAGCATCATCGTTGTGGCTGCAGCTTCAAAGCCTGGTCAGCTCACTGGACAAAATAGGAAGATTGTCTGTTACCACCACAACTGACACAGCCTCTCATAGCCAGGCAGCCTCTGCTGTGATGAATGGCACAATTATCTCCCTGGTATAGGGAAAATAGTGATTTAAATGTCATCATAATTATGTCATGAGCAGCTCATGGTGAATGATGACCTCTAGATTGAGACCCTAGACAAGGAGCCATGAGATAGTCAGGAAAGTGATATTCATCTTTAACACTGGTTCTCAAACTTGGGTCCCAGGACCCTTTTACATTCTAACACGTTATTGAGTGCTCCAAAGAGCTTCTGTTTCAGTGGGCTAGATATATCAATACTCACAAAATTCAAAATA
Organism: Pteropus vampyrus; assembly: GCF_000151845.1. Taxonomy (NCBI): domain Eukaryota; kingdom Metazoa; phylum Chordata; class Mammalia; order Chiroptera; family Pteropodidae; genus Pteropus; species Pteropus vampyrus. The sequence goes on from NW_011888951.1 coordinate 396,497, forward strand.
AGAACTGAGAAAAATTTAAAATATATATGTAATCATTTAAAATTATAATAAATGCACTACATGTTACCATATATAACATTTTACTAAAAAATGCATTTTCTAAGAATAATAATTAGTGAAAGAAATATCATTGATCTATATTTTTGCAAATATCTTTAATGTCTGCTTTAGCCAAAAGCATCAGGATTCTCATTTCTGCTTTTTCATTCAATCTGTTATTTTATGTTGCTTTGGTTGAAGTCTATGAAGAAAATCCAGCCTGATGTATTTATGAAACTGAAAAATTTATGGAGTTGAGGAGTATTTTAATAGTCTTTTCAGATAACTGTGGATATGTTTCTTTGATACTACACCAAAACTTGACAAGTGGTAATTTCTTAAATATTAGTTACAATGTGGAATCTGAAAGCATATCAATGAATTTTTTGTACTCTGTGATGTTAAAATTCATTGGTTTATATACACTTTGAAAAGATCTGACACTCATACATGATTTTTGTAATATCAGGCATGGGAAATTTGAAAAATAAGGGTTCACTGAGTATGTATACTTTAAAAATATTAACACATTGTTATATAATATAAAAGGTCAAATTTATTAATATCACCAATGATCTCATCAAGCTCATAGTAGTGGATATGTTTTATAAAATTTTAATTTTTTGCTTGAAAGTTCAAATTTTGTCATTGGTAACAAATAATATTATTTGGTTTCCTTGATGTTATAGGCTTTCTGTTCATCTTTGAGACAATGTCTGCCAAATATCTAAGCCTGAATAACTGCAGTGTGGCAGTTATCCTGTTGAGTATAAGTGATGTTCCAGGAAAAAAGGCAGCTACTTGGACTTACAACTCAAATGACTGCTTTTTCTCAAGACAGCCATCATACTTCAGTGCAAAAGCAATTCTTTATGTTCTTCTCATTTTAAATTCAAAATGTTTAAATAACATGTATTTAAAAATTGAGGTTTAGTAAAATTAATAATTTTTACTGTTTCAAAAAAGACTTCCTTGAGTAAAACTTAATTTCTTTCCTGTGAGTTTGGTGACACAGCCTTGATTTGTAGTTTTATCTGCCATTACTGCCATTACTTTTGTAGCATTGGTGCAAATATCTGCATCTCACTATAGAATTATCAAGATTTTGTCATTGTAAGCCTACAGAGACTGCGTTATGATGTCAAAATGGAAGAAAACGGTTTTAATGGATGGAAGCAACGCCTAGACAGAGCAGTGCTATGTTGCCGTAGTTTTTAAAAGGGCAAATGTCTTAGTATCATTGTAATATTTCTTTGAACCTCACAGACCCCCCTGAAAAGATCTTAGGGACTCCCTGGGGTCTATAGACCATACTTTGAGAAACTCTGATCTATAAAATGATGCTAGTATATAACTCTACCTCTACTATCCCCTCAAATAAAATTTCAGTGCTCAGCTCACAATATTCCTCTCTATCTCACTTCCTTTGATTGCTCTGGAGGACCTCATCATCCATAAAAATGAGCCATCCAATACTTTGCCCTTTCATTTGCTCCCTTTCTTCATCTCTGATGATCTTTTTCTTTACTCCACTATCTTCCATGGTCACCTCCTGGACCTTCCAACTTTCTGAAACAGCTCCTCCTCCAAATCACTAATTCATGAGTCACCTGTGAATAGTGATTGTGAGCTCCACAGCCGCCTCTCATCTATCTTAGATGCTCAAGGATTCCTACTGTACTTCTGTTTGGACCTCACTGGGGCCTTCATTCTCTTGACACCTAAGCTGTCTCTCCATCAATAAGACCTCCCCTTCTTTCATTTCCCTTTATATCTAGTTTTGATTCCATGATCCATAATTTAAAAATCTAACCTATATCTTAAATTTTTGGACCCCATTCTTCTCTTGATCACATCTACGTCCATAACTCAGTCCCAAATGAATCCAACTAATCTACCTCTTTATGTGTTTAACTCAGAGATATCTATTTTTCATAAACTTCAATCCCTTAGGGAAACATTGCTCAGACTATTTAGATACTTCCCTTCATACGATTTGATCAAGCTCTGCACATCTTCTTCTCAACACTTAATTATCACCTTTGTAATATTTATATAATTTCTGTTTTCTCCAGGAGATTGTAAATTTTATGAAAGCAGGTACTATCTGTATGTTCACTATTGAAGTTATAGTGTCAGACTCAAGGAAGCTGCTCAGTAAATATTTAGGGGAAAAAAGAGAAGGAAGGGAGGGAAGAAGGGATAAAAGGAAGGTGTTAGGGAGGAAAGAAAGAAGGAAGGAAAGAAGGAAAGTAGGTAGGCAAGAACGAAGGAAAAGAATGTTACTAATTTATGGAACTAGAATGGCATTATTCCAAGATTCATTTCAACCTAATTTCTAGTTAAAATATAATTAAATAATGCCGCTATCTAGACATTCAAATGGCTCAAGGTTTGGTCTACATGTCATTTTGCCAATAGATTATCCTAATAATAAAAGTTTGAAGCACAGGAACATGGAGAAAGACAAGGATTCTAATCACCAAAAGGTGGGAGAGCAGGTACAGAGTGAAGGATTGAAAGCAGAAAATGACTCCAGCATTAGTTCTGCATCTCACTGTAGAACTGTCAAGATAATGTCATTGTAAGCCCACAGAGACTGCATTATGATGTCAAAATGGAAGGAAACAGTATTAATGGATAGAAGCAAAAGCCTAGTCAGAGCAGTGCTGTGTTGCCATAGTTTTAAAAGCTTTGTGACATGATGTCTAGACAGAGGCACACACAGTAATGCTATCACTGAGGCAAGAGTACAGAAGGTACACAAGGACCATTCATTAAGTCATTACAAGGCTCCAACCTTCTAGCCAATATCAATATGACCAGCATTTTCTCTTATCATCTCAATGAATTTTTTAATGTAGTGTATTTTTTCCTGATTATAAAAGCAATACATTCTCATTAAAGAGAACATGGAAAAGATTATAAAAGAAAAAAACTGACCCAAGTCCTATCACCATTAATATTTTGTTACATTTCCTGTCACTCTTTATTTTAATAACATAGTTGAAGTCATAATGATGGTTGCATCTTATATCCTAGCACTTGATATTGTAGCAGAATGTAAACTATGATGGCTACACATCATTCCACTCACCTAATGTCAAACGATTAGACTATTGACCACCCAGTTTTTCTGTATTCTAGTTGCTTAATGAAAATATATCCTATAGAATGGGATGGCTGAGTTGAAGCATATGAGTGATTTAAAGTTTATGACACATATAGCCAAATGGCTTTCCCAAAGCATCGTATCATTTTTTTTTCAATTACTTAAGGAGACATTAATAAATCTGTGGGCTAGTAAATCTTGGCAAATAGTTTTAAAGTATCTCCCAGCTACCGAAAATCTACTCAAGCAATGAGACATTTTAGTATTGAGCACTGGGATTCGAGAGTCTTTGATTCTAGTTTTTAGTTTACATGTACCTTGCTGTGCTACTATATTCATGTTTATTTAACTATCTGGCTTTTAGTTTTTTCCTCTGTGGAATTATACAAGTCAACATAGTGCTATTGCAGGATTTCTCAAAGTTTGTTCTGTGGAGTACTAATTCCTGAGATGTGCACCTGAGATGGAAGGGAAAAGAAGAAAAATTTCATAGATAAATACGTTTGGATAAACTACATACAGCACATTACTTTTGGATATTTAAAATGCCCAATAACATATAAGGGCTCTGAGAAGTTCTGCATTTTACTTAACCCAGTATCAACCCAATTTTTGGAACACAGTTCATTTCTTTTTTCATCTAACATGTGTAAGACTATGTAACATAGTTAAGAAACACTGTTGTAATTTTAAAAAAGATTTAGAGTCCCCTGAACATGCATTTAAATCCTGTTTCTGACTAAACTTCAATTTTCTTACAGCTAAAAAGCAGGGATTATATCTTGTGAAACTCTTTTATAGATAGAGTGAGATAATATATGTAAAGCCTTGAGCACAAGCCTAACATACATGTTAGTTTCTTATCTCTAACCTTCTCAACCCTATACATGCTCATCAAACCTCTCCATATTTGTCAAAAATATATTGAATACCTGCCCTTTATAGATCTGTGGACTAGTGTGATGCTTCCCATCTGCCTTTTTAAACAAGGTGGCTTTTTGGACAAAGGGCATAAAACCTGGAGTCGAACATACAACTTGCGAGTCAAATGCTTGACCCAGTATGAGGCCACCTCAGCAACTTAGAACACAAAATAATTATTTGGCTACCAGTCCTAAACTAGAAGGTCAGAGGTCTTAACATCGATTATTGCCAGGAGGCCACCTAATAAGTTGGTTCAGCTTATATTCGAAGCTGATTGTCACTAATTATATTATCTTGAGTCAGTTCTATTCTGTTACATGGAAACGATGTCGTGAAACTGAAGTATTTTAAATTGGACTTTGAAAGCACTGAGTCTCCAGTGACTTCCATGTTGCTGAACCCAGTGGAGAGTTGTCTGGCTTGGTCTCATGTGCCCTCTGTTAACCACTGTTTCCTTCTTGAAGTCTTTCTGTCTTGGATCTCAACACCACACTTCCTTGCTCCCTTCCTACCTCGGTTACCAGTTCTCCTGACTTCTCTAAAAACTGGAATTCTTCGAGGTGCAGTCTTGCTTTTCTTTTTGCTTTCTGCTTTTCTTACTCTTTAGAAAGTAAGGTGCATGTCCTGGCCTTCGCATACCATCTATATTAACGCCTCCTAAATTTAGATCTTCAACCTAAACCACTCCTCTGAAATCCTGCTTTGTTTATCCAACTGCCTAATTTATATCTCCATTAGGTACTTCTCAGGCATGGCAAATTTAATGGCTCCAAATATAAACTCTTAATTTTCTTCTTTTCACCAGCTCCTCTCTCGTTTTTACCCACCTCAGTAAGTGGAACTGCCATAACACATAGTTGCTCAAGGCAGATAGATACCTAGCAGTGGTCTTTAGTTTCTTTCTTCCCCTCACCCTTCACACCCAGTCCTTGGGAAATTTCTTTCAATTTTACCTTCAAAATGTATCTCAAATATCTTCCCTTCTGCCTATCTCTACCGCCTTTGTCCTAATTTAAGGCACCATTAGCTCTCACCCAGAGAATTGCCATGGCCTCCAGCGGGCTAAGAACTTCCACTTCCCCTTTCTCCACTTCCTTCTCCGCATCAGCATAATATTTTTAAAATTAGAAATCGGATACTATCCCTCTTTCACAAGACCCTCCAGTGTTTTCTTTTTGTTTGTTTCTTTGTTTTCTATGACATATAGACTAAAATCCAACTTCCCCATCGTTGTACCCTGGGCTCTCTGCTATCTGGCCTCCACTTACCTCTTTGACATCCTCTCATGGCACAATCCCCTGCTCCCATGCTCCTCCCATCCTTCAGGTCCACAAACATGACAAGCCATTTCCCAAGATAGGGTGTACCACATGCTGATCTCTCCATTCTCCTCTGCTCATCACGTGGTTTCTCCTTACTCTCCTTCATATCTCAGCGTAAATGCCATCCCCGCAGAGAGCCCCCTAACCAACCTATCTTCAGATTGCTCCGATATCTTCTATCAAAAGGCCCTATTTGTTTCTTTCATAATATTTATCACAAATTTTATTAAAATGTTTTGTTTACATGTTTATTGACTGACTCGATCACTACAATTAAATTTCATGAGGGTAGGGTCATTATCTGTCTAGATTACCACCTAGCACACCTAGAACATTTAATAAAATCTTACATGAACCCTAACATTGAAAACGTATGATCTACTTCTTCATTTCTAAGACACGCTTTTAGTTTTATAAGCTCATGTTTACCGTTTTCTTTTTATAAAGTCATAATAGGAAAAAAATGGTGTTGTTTGAGAAAAACATTTTAAAACAATGGTGATGATGTAAGATTTTACTTGGGAAAAAGGGGCGCCATCGTTGTTTTTTTGTGTTTGAAATCACCGACTAGTCTAGAGGATCCATGACAACTGGCACATTATAAATTTGTTCTAATTTTCATCAACCATCAGAGAAAATGGAAACACCCCAAATGACAATAGCAATCATACAAGACCACTGGCAACAGCTTTCACTGAATGCTTGCTAAGAACCAGGCATTGTTCTAAATGCTTTCCATGCATTTAATTCTCTCTCTTGCTTTCCTCCCATTTTATAGCTCAGAAAACTTAAATAACTAGCCTGAGAGCACATAAATAAGAAATGCCAGTGCCAGAATTTGAACCCAGTAAGGTTATTTCACCATGTAGTTTTCTGTTTTCAAAGCCAGGCATTAAACAGAAAGACCTCGTGATTTCCTACTTTAGCACTTTGTAAAGTATTTAATTGGTTCTCTTTTGCCTTGGTTTCAAATTTGCCTCTTCACTGGTCTGTCTTATTTGATAAGTTCATCAAACATCAGGACTCTTTGTTCATTTTCAAAAAGGATTACAATGATAAGCTTTTATAATTAAGAGTATCTCAACAGAGATTTCCTTAACCACAATTTTCTTGCTTTTATCTTCTAATTATTAGAGATGAATTTTCTGATTTTTTTTTCAAAATTGTGTTTGCTTTAAATACAAGTTGCAAATTAACTGCTTATAAAAATGCTTTCTCCCCTTCTGAACTGTTAAAGAAAATCTCTCTAGCTCTACCATTTAAAAGCAATAATGATTCAAAATTGAATTATCCAACAAGAATTTGAATAACATAACTCTAATTACAATCTTCAATGTTTGAGAGTATGGACTGTTTAAAAACTGTCTCAAAGGTGAAATTAAGGAGCAGTTTAAGCACCACAAAATACTTACTGTTGAGATATAAAAAACATAAGGCCAGGTTAGAAAATCAAGGAAATGGAATGGGCAAAATGCAATGTACATATGAAAATATCACTTCCATTACCTCACTGCAAAAGAGGATCTCGTTTCTATGAAATTACATAGACTCTCTATAGTTTCCTATCTTTCCCAGGATGATTTTCCATACATTATCTAATTTTATCCTCCCTCGAACGCTATGAGTCAGATATTCTTATGATTCACAAACAGATAAGAAGTTAATGTTCAACATTAATGTCCAACAATAATGTCCAACATTATTCAAGGGAACTAGTATTTATTAAACTTAGTATATTTCATATCCAGAATCTTATTTCATCTTTGTTAACTCTTATGGAAGAAACATTATTAGTCTTATTTTACAGATAGGGAAACTAAAGCTCAAAGAAATTGATTTCCTCCAGATTACCCAACTCCTGAGTATTAGAGCTATGATTTGCATACAGGCCCCTGTGACTCCAAGTGCACACTTTTTTTCACTGCTCACTAGTCTTCCACTGAATTACTAATAGCGTAAAAAAAAGGTCACATTCCAACCTACAACAGCCTGTTGCAAACATGAAAGTATCTTAGTTCCCACCAGGTGATTTTCATGTACAAATTTTGCAGAGGCATGGCTGACTTACCAGTTCACCTTCTCCTGGATGGTTACCCCAGGGTGACAAGTCATCAAAGACAAAATGAAGAAAGCAACAGCAAACATCTCATCCAAAAGCTACACCTTGTATTACCTAGAATGAATAAACAATCTATTCAGGGAGTTGGGGTATAAGATGTCTACAAGCTGGGACCCATAAGATCTAATGTTTGAAACTAACGGAACTCACTCAATTCTCATCCAGATGTGGTTAATTAGTTACTAGGATTATTGATTAGCCAAACACCCTAAAATCCCAGACACCAAAGGCCACTGTCCTTCAGACCTTTTGAAAAACAATATCCATATGATTGAAGAAAGGATGATATTTATTTAACCAATACCAGCTAGCAAAGGGAGCTTATTTTCAAAACGAGGCATAAGCCAAACCAAGATACAATTCTAGAATTCATGGTCTTTTTTGAGTGACTCTTAAAACTTCTGAAGTCAGATCAATTTGTTTTACAAGATTGAAACAAGGCTAATACTGGTATATCAGCTCGGCCATAAATAGCCAGCAAAACGTAGGAAATACTGTTACATGGAAGTTTTACAATGTACTGCCAAACATCTGGAGCCTGAGAAATATGGGTAGTTGAATGGGCTTTCCACTTTTCATCCAGACATTAAACATTATCAGGATACAGGCTTTTCGCATGGGGAGCAGACCTCTCCCTACAACAATGTCTTAACTAGGGGTGATTCTGGCCCTTAGGGGACATTTGGCAATGACCAGAGACATTTGTGCCTGTCACAGCTTTGGAGGTTGTGCTACTGGCATCTAGTGGGTAGAGGACAGGGATGCTGCTAAACATCCTGTGATGCACAGGACAGCCCCACAGCAAAGAATTATCTAACTCAAAATGTCAATAGTGCCAAGGTTGGGAAACACTGCCCCACAAAAAGTCTTGTCTTCCTTCTCTTGAACTTTGTAATTCTGGTGAATTTTCTTCTTTTTGCACGTAAACAATATTGTCTTCCTTCTTAGACCATCTCCTTCTTGAGATTTCTCCAATGCCTTTCTTCTTACCCAAGACCTCAGTAGTGTTCAGGACTCTTCCTTAACCTCTGCTCACCTCCATCACTCAACATGGTCACTTAAATTCTGTTAGATTTCCTCTGTAATATTTTCCATCCGAGCTTTTCTTCTTCATTCTCCCTTCCTTTGATCCATTTCGGAGCCTCGGCTCTCTCTGACATTATCATAACAGACTCCTAGTGGGCCTCTGTTTCTCCTCACTCCAAACCTCCCTGTACATCGTTGCTGAATTTGTCTTCAAGAAAACTGGCTTCAACAACATTGTTCTCCTGCACAGAAACCTTCAATGGCTCCCGCATTGTCCATAAAATGAGAAGTTCAAATTCCTCCATAAATGGGTCCAACCCACCTGTGCAACCTTATCAACCACAACCCTCTAATTACTCTCCACATTGTAGTCTGGGCTCCCCTTACCTCCCTCACTTGCTCAGGGCCATGACTTAGATCTTGCTGGACCCTCCGCCTGAACTTCCTTTACTCGTTGTCTCCTCCCCTTCTGCCAAGTGTCTTCTCAAATAGCAGGCCCATCACTGATCCTTGGTTAATGGCCTTATCTGGAAGGTATCTCCTGGTGATCTTTGAACCTTATAAAGACGTTACCAGCACTTTTCATTTTTGCCTCATATTATGTTTTTCTAAGGAAGTAGGATATTTCTTGAAAATGAAAATTTCTTTAGGATAAATTGTGTCATTATTCTTTAGAAACACGTATCACTTAATACTGAATCTTTAATAAGTGTTGATTGGGTGAATTAGCAAATGAATTACTTAAAATCATTTACTATTTTATAACACTTTTAGGTGTATTTTCTCATACGATCTTCAAAATAATCTTGTAAGATAAATATTATTATGAAAAGCAGCAGTCCCCAATCTTTTTGGCACCAGGGAGCGGTGCTCCTATGAGAAGCTAGTGCCTGATGATCTGAGGTGGAGCTGAGGTGGTGATGTTAGCACTGGGGAGCAGCTGCAAATAAAGATGAAACTTCACTTGTTCGCCTGCCATTCACCTCCTGCTGTGCAGCCCGGTTCCTAACAGGCCACAGACTGGTACTGGCCTGTGGCCCGGGGATTGGGGACCCTTGATGAAGAGAATCCTGGGAGTCAGAGAGATGGCGACTAAGGTGGAAAATAGAAGCAAGATATATAGAGTTCCAGGCCCTATGTCTTTCACATCACATGATGTAAAAAAAAATTTTTTAATCTAATCTTCACAGCGACCTCGAAAGGCTAATAATAAGATTGCTGTTTTGAAGATGAGGTATTGAATTTCAGAGTGGTTAAGTAATTCGCCAGCAATTGCACAGCTGGTGATTCTCAGAGTCATGGATCTATAACCTGTTCAACTTTAAAACCTGAAATCTCTTTTGGTCTGGTCACACAACTACTGAGCGGTATATCCGGACTAAGACCAGGGTCTTCTATTTCCAAGTCCAGTTCTCTGCTGATTATGCCTTAGCTCAGAGAACGAATATCATTTCCAGAGGACAAAGAAAGCTAAATAAAGTGAATGGAGAGAGAATCACAGGCAGGATCAAAAGAGAAAAAGCTAAGTCAAATGGGATCATTTCACGCCCTGTGACTAAGTGTGGTTTGTGTGTGTGTGTGTGTGTGTGTGTGTGTGTCTGTTGGAATGGGGGTGGGACACTCATTTGCCTTGAGCCAGGATGCTCTAAGATGAATGAGAAATGCCAAAACATTTTTAGGTTTGCATATGTGGATTTCACCTTAATTGTAGTATTCTGTGATCAAAGATAGATAGTTATAAAACACTATGCAGAGTAGACAGTGAGATGGCAATTCATTTCGAAGACACATTGCTTGTCTTAGGGAAACACTTTCCACTATCTAAATCAGCTCGTGAGTTATGGCCTCGGAGCGGAACATGTCCCGTGTTATCCCAGACTGCCACTGCAGGGCGGCATCCAGGTCTGTGCTCTCTGAAAAGCTTTAGAAAGTCTATGCTACATTCCTTCTGTGCTGGGCCTGTAGCTCGCCCAATGCAGATAGGAGATCAAAATTCTGCACATCTAATGCAAATAGAGGCAATTTGCTAGAATGGAAAGAACACAGCTGTAGGTCAGAAAGCACCAGTAACCAGTTATTGTCTCCTAGCCTAGTTTCTTTATCTGTAAAATGGATAAAATAATACCTATCAGGATAGGATTGAAGAGCTGAAGAATAAACGAGGAAATTTATCCTCAAAGGGGATTTTGAACAGTTGTTGCTTGTTTATTTCAACAGCGCTTGTCCTCTCTCTGCTCCTCCTTCCCAGTATCTCTTCGCCTCCTTTCATAAGAGAGCTTTCACTTAGTACAATGGAGGAGAAAGTGGAAGAAAGGAGGGGCCTGGTAAAGAGAACAATGGCAGAGGATGGAGTGTTGGAGGTCCTCGTTCAAGTGCCCTCCTGAGCTGATTTCGAGGCCTTCTGGAGGGAGGATGCTACCGCAGAAGCTGAGAGAATGATTTCCGCAACAGGGCCCAGGTAACAAATGAGTAGAGGTTCTAGTATCATTCCAGCACCTCAAGTGCTGAAAAGTTTGGGACCAACTCAGTGCAGCAACTTCAGCTTGAACATGGGCAGTCTCACGATGGCCGGAAGCAAACGAAGCTTCTTCAAGCAGCTTACTGGTTGGCAGACACCCATGACAGAGCAGACAGTTTTGTGAGTTTCTTTGAGGTATCCCCCCAGGAGCAAGAGGGTGTGTGTGTGTGTGTGTGTGTGTGTGTGTGTGTGTGTGGTGTGTGGTATGTGTGGTGTATGGTATGTGCTTGTGGTTGTGTATGTGTGTGTGTGGTGTGTGTGGTATATGATATGTGTGTGTGGTTGTGTGTGTATGTGTGGTAAATGTGTGTGTGTGTGTTAGGTATCCGGCACTGAGTCCGCAGATAGTATGTGAGAGTCCCCAGTCCTCTGCCTTGACTTCCCCACCCTCCTTTCTCATCCCTTTGTAAGACTGCATGTCTATGGTGTCTGCTTCTCCTTTTGATTGCTTTCATCAGTCCTGGGCTGTGGCCAACAGACATTAGTGGTGGGTTTTCGGCTGGGAGTGAAGTGGGGCTAGTTTAAGTAACTGATCTCAAAGGGTGGGCTAATGCATGCCTGACACTCCCACTTCATGCAGAAGCTCTGCATTCGCATTGAAGGAGTGGCATGAGAGGGGGTCAGTGTTTGGCTCATTAGTGTAGAAATTAAAGACCTTTCCTCAAAAAAAGGCTTTGAGCATTGTAAGCAACTCTGACCCAGCCTGGGTGGTCCTCTGGGAAATTCCTCTTGGATTTTAGCGGCAATAATAACCAGAGTCCATTTTACACCTGAGCAAGTTCTCCAGGTTTCATCAATTGATTGTCTTCTGTGATGCCTTCTTTACTCACAGCATGGTGCAGGGTACCCCCTCTGTTCCCACAGCACTCTGCCCATGTCTCCCTCTCTAAAAGACCACTGACTTCGTAGTTTGAGATTTTTCCCACTTGTGATTTCTGCAAACTCTTGGAAGGCAGGGCTGTGCCGGCCCAGAGTCTCTGTGCACCAGATGTGTGAGAGTCAGCCAGTGGAACTAGCTCACAGTCTACCCGACTTCATGTGCCCCACAAGCAGGCAATAAGGGAGACCGCAGTGTGGTAGCAGATACTAAAAACGATGCTAAAACCCTCTAGAAGTCGGTTGGCTTTATATGACCACCACGTGCAGACAATTCTAAACAGTGTTAGTGGGAATCTCCTCCCACAGCATTCTCTCCTGCATTCCCTGCCTGCATCACATGGAGAGCTCTGGCCACTTTCTATTCCTCCACTCCGCTGGGAGCTTCTTAGGAGCAGGGGCCGTGTTTTAAATCATCTTTCTGTTCCCAGTGCTGGCGCATAGTAGGTGCTCCATACTTGTGTTTTATGTAGCACAGTAGGAAGATAGTACCTTTTAAGTCTAATATGCCTGGATCGAAATCCCAGCACCAACCTCAACCAATTATACAACTTCGAACAAGTTATTTCATCATCCTTTCTTAATTGCCCCTCCTGTATCATGGGTTTGATGGCAACTATACATATATATACATATATATACATTTTTTACATGTGAAATATAATCTATATTTCACACCCATGTACATATACATACCTAATGACTATTAAGTGTTCGTTGAATTTACTTCAATTAGCCATTTCCAGGTAAAATCATGATGGATGCTGTTTCTCTTTATAATCCTCTCACTTCCTGCTCCCTCTGTCATGGCCCTCTGCTCCAGAAACACGCTTCTGGGACCGTGGAGGTCGGGGCTTATTCTCAGCTGGTGCTACAGTGCTGTCTGAGGAGTCAATAATGGGGTGAGGGTCACTGAGAAACTGATACATTAGACCTTTGTGTGTGCCATTTTCTGTGTGTTTTAGGCATCTCTATGTTATTGGGCCACAGGTATTTACTGCTTAAATGAGGCTTCTGGAAGATATCGTGGCCTTTAAACCTCAAAACAACAGTGACCTAGTAGATCGATCAATCAAAATATAAGCTCTGGGAGGCTGATCAAGCCCATTTTGTTCACTATTGTATTACAAAGTAGCTGTAAATTGTAACCAGTTATTACATTCATCCCAACAAGGCTTAGGGTTAAGTATTTTGGTGGGCACTAAACAGCCCCTGGCATCACAGTGCCATGCCCCAGATGGAGTGCCATGGAGATCTGCAGGGGGCCAAGCTAGGAACATTCATGAAAGGCTGTGTTGGGCTTTGAAAAAGGCATGTGGGCAGGTAGAAGTTTCTTTATACAGGGAGAGGAAGATAGACAAAACGGCATAAATGAAACTTCGAAGATGCAAAGGGATAATGGCTGGTTTGGGGATCAACCAGCTATCTGGTGGGATGAGTAGAGGACAGACAAAGGCCACACCAAAGAGCTTTTGGGGGGCCAAGACTAAGATTTAGATTCCATTCTTAAGGATGTGGAGGGGTTACT
>NW_011888951.1:414425-424218 GCF_000151845.1 Pteropus vampyrus
AAAGTGATATTTAGATGGAAGACAGATATGTAGTAGGTTAGGAAGAAAATAAATGATGTATTTGGAGACCTCCCTTAATCTTTTCATAGGGCATCAAGGAGGATGACTCTATGTCATAAATCATGAAGGAGGGCTGTACTCACTGCAATATCCCTGGTGCCCAGAACACTGCCTGGGACAGAGCAGGTGCTCTGTAAATGAATGAATGCTATGAGGTTCATAGTCATCCCCTTAGCTTTTCTGGCTGATCATAAACAGTGAGAAAGGAAAACGAAATATTTCTGGTAAAGCATCCAAGGCATTAGCACTTAATCATTGTACCAATTGTTTCCATTTCTATTGCTGTGTAACAAACCACCCCAAACTCAGTGGCTGGAAACAACATTGATTAGTTATTTCTCAAGATTCTCTGGAAGGTCTCTCATGGGCTGCATTCAGCTGAGCGCTCAACTGGAGCTGGAGCATGCGTGGTGGCTTCTCATCCTTCAGGGTTTCTCACTACATGTCCTCACATCATACAGTACTTTCCAGCCTAGCAGTTGACTTCTAAGAGAAAACGCTTCTACTTATATCATGCTTGCTCACATCCCATTGGCAAAACAAATTCCATGGCAAAGCCCAGGATCAGTGTGGGAGGGGACCACACAAGGATTTCAATATGAAGACATCTGGTTCATTGAGGCCAGTTGGCCTCGTCAGTCTTCGTAAGCAGCACGTAATAATGAATCTACATGTGTAAAGCCATTAGAGACGTGCCTGGCACTTAGTTTGTACTACTTAAGTATTAGTAATGCCTAATTATTATTAATAGCTAATTATAGCTTATTACTATAATTATTTTAAGCTCCTCACTGCAATTGCCTTTATTGCATTGACTATGAAGTAAGAATCCCCATGCTAGGAAAGCTCTGGAGTATCCTTCAAACTCTGGGCATGTTAACCCTCTGTGTTGCTGATATCATACGATTGCATTTGAGTAGCTGAGTTGGAAGCAAAATATGAAATCGAATCCTTCTTTCTCCTCTTCCCCTACTCATTTATTTTTTCTTTCTTTCTTTCTTTCTTTCTTTCTTTCTTTCTTTCTTTCTTTCTTTCTTTCTTTCTTTCTTTCTTTCTTTCTTTTCTCTTTCTCTTTTCTTTTTAATTTCTCTAAATCTATGCTTTTTGCTTATTCCTAAAAGTGATGCTGGAAACTAAAGGAAGATTACTAAATTCTATAAGAATCCATTCACTCGACAAGCATTTTTTCTAAGTCTTTGTTATGACGATTTCTTTCCCTTTACCAGGGATACACTTGGAGATGGACATGGGACCCAGTTCTGGAAAACGAGAAGCAAAGGAGGTCTATTGGATAACTTCTATTAGCCTATCTACCCTGATGAAATTAAAAAGATATGCAAGGAGAATCCTTGTTTCTCTTCCTGCTTTCAGACGCAGTTGTCTGAAGACATGATACTTAGAGATGCCTTTCATGCCTCTCTTATTGCCATGAGAAGAATATGCTCTGACTGGCCCTCTAGTTCCTGAGGAAAAGAGACACATGAAACAGAACAACTCAGCAAACCTACACACCTTCAGGTTGAAACAGAGTTGCTCAGCCAGATCCAGACGCAATCTACCTGCCATAGCCCAAAGCAAAGCTGCTTAGCTGACCACAGATGTGTTAGGGAAAAAAATGTGGTTTAAACTGCTGAGTTTTGAGATAGTTGTTATGCAGCATAATGTAACAACTAAACAATACAGCATTGTATTCCCCAGTCTGCTATTGACTTGCAGAATCTGAGGTCTCAGCCCAGGGCCATCCTGATATAGAAAAGAACAGAGTAAGAAAGTTCTTGAGAGAAGTGCCCTTGGTGTTTAGGAACTTAGGAAAACATAGACACTGCTGCCTGCTTCTCTCCTGGTTTCTGAAGACAAGAGACTTGCTGTAGCAGCCTACACAGGAAAGGTTAAGAAGGGACCAAGGAGTCGTAGGATTGGCACAAGGAAATTGAAATACTGGATCGATCTATTCTAATTACTAAAAGCAACCAGAAAGCTATGGATTTGCCAATAGGATGTGAGATAGTGGATTTGACAGAGCTTGGCTGAAGACAGTGACTAGAAAATACGTAAAACTGTGTATGGTTTATACCCCAGTTCCAAGTTTTCAGTAATTCTGCTCCACTTAGTATTTCTCTCTGCCTAAAAAATTCGGTGTCGTTTTCAAAACGAAAATTTCATTGCGCACTCTTTCACCTGGGCCATTGATAAAGTGTCAGCACCGTTATCAATATGGCTCTTTTTCTCTCTCTTTTTATGTTTTTCTTTCCTTGCTTTGTGCCAATATATTGTTTATATACCTGGCTTTGCAGGAGAAATCTTTCAAATGGTATTTGAATATATTCATAAATTAAACCTTGTTTTCAAGGTTATAGAAATTTTCAAGAAATATTAACGATTTAGTCGAGTGTGATCAACACTGTTACTGCCAAAATTAAAATTAGTAATGGCAGAGTGACTCCCATTTCCTGAGCACTTTCTGTGTGTGTTTCATCCAATCCTCATATCAGTTGATTAGGTGGATATTATTATGCCACGTTCTTCCAATAATAATAAAGCAACATCTGTTTGGCACTACCTCTGCATCAGGCATTGAAGTGAACTCTTTACATACATTGCCTCGGTGCCTTCTGTCAGCTGAATGACTGTTTCCCCATTTGTTAGATGAGAAAGCCGAAGATCCAGTAGGTGAAGGAACTTTCCCACATCGCACAGTCAAGAGACAGTGCTAGGATTTGAACCCCGGTCCACCTGATTCTAAACCCGTACTCATTCTGCTTCATCATTGCCTCCCAGAAGCATAAACCATGTTGCCATCCCTGCTACTCTGACCATTTGGCCCAAATTAGTCTGCTCATCTACTCCAGAAATCTTCCTTGGCACCAAAAAGCTGAATATTCGAGTAGTTGAGATCCATGACTTTAGGGAAAAAGCAAATACAAAGGAAAAGTCTAATGACCTTTAGCTAATGTCTAACCAGCAGTTTTCTTTCCTAGCTCTGCCTCAGAGACCAGACTGTCACCAGCCCCAGGGGAGAGGGGACCACACCCTGCTGATGCTGGGGCCTTGACTGGGGAGCAGCCAGCAGGCATTAAGAAAAGAAACAAATATACACATTATTCTTTCATAATAATTCACAGTTTGCAAATCCCTTTAATATATTTTGAGTCTTGCATCCACTCTTTGAAATAAGTATCATTATGCCCAGTTTATTTGCCGATCTCATACTTCAAATTCAACTATCCTTTATTGAAGTCCTAGCATAGGCTAGCTTCTGGTACAGCACCTCATTTAGATCTCACATCATCCCTATGAATTTGAGATTATCATTCCCATTTTGAAGGAAAGGGAATTGAGGTTCTGAGCAATGAAGTGATCTATTCGTTACCACTCATAAAACCAGTGGTAGAGTCTAGACTTGAACCCAGGTTATAAAGCCTCAAACCTGTGCTCCGTCCATGGCACTAGGCTGCTACAATCTGTCTCCAGCCAGACTCTGACACTGTAGTCTGGCCTCTGCTGAACACTACCACTCTGATGGTTTGGGGTGTTCTAGCTCATCAATGCATATGGAAGTAAATGACTTGTCTCTTTAGTTGATAGGACTTCTGATCAAGAAGATGCTATATCTGAAGAATGGTACCCAAGGAGCCCCATGGACACCTGGACCTGATTAAATGACAGGATCCTGAGCCTCGAGCCTAAACCCAAAAACCAGAATGGGATGAGAGTGTGGGCTGGGGGTGGAGGAAGGGGATATTGATTGGGAGGTGCTGAGAATAGTTAGTATGTAAAACACATGTAAATAATTTGTGGCCAGAGGGCAGACTATCTCATGGCCATTTTAAAACATGATCCCAAAACTTGTTGATTTTCTTCCCGGTTACAGAGAAGTCTAGGTCCTCGCCCCTTTAAATCTGAACTCTGGGCCTGCTTGCTCAAGAGAATATGACAGAAATGGTGCTGTGCCTGTTTCAGATTCAGGACTTAATAAATTGACAGCTCTCACTTCCTGTCTCTTGGGACACTTGCTTTCACATCTAGCCACCATACTGTGAGGAAACCCAGGCCACACCGTGAAGAGGAGCTGACAGCAGCTTTGCTGGCCATGTGAGTGAGCCACTTTGGAAGAGGGTCCCCAGATGAGCCACCAGCCAATGCTGTCTGAAGTAAGGATGAGACGTTCCTGCTGGGCTCTGACCAAATTCCAGATTCCTGAGCAAAATAAATGATAACAGTTGTTGCAGTTTGGCATCACTCATTTGGGGGTGGTTAGTTACACAGCAATAAATGATTAGAAGAGAGGTGAACCTGACATCGGTGGAGCCTCTACTATACGACAAAGCCATCACATTGACAATTGTTTTGAATGCTTACAGCAATCCACTTAAACAGATGAGGAAACTGAGGCTGAGAAAAAATAAATGACTTGCTTGAAATCCTATACCTAGTACGTGGATCAGCATGGATTTGAATTCAATCTGGGTAAAGTCTCCAATTTCTTCCAGCCCACTAAACCACGGAGCAGTGAAATAGGGACAACTGCTCTCCAGCACCCTGACCACCCGTTAACCTTTTCCTAGCAAGAGCCTACATAGATTGTAAGGGTAAAACAAATATGCCAAGTAACTCTATTTTCAGGTTGCATGCTGCTTATTTAGAAATAATAAACACATCCAGTTTTGAATTCCAGGCACAGCTTCAAGGACTGGCCCCTAGGGTAGTAGGGGATCAGCTGAGTAACTTTCTGGCTATGTGACCTTGGACTCATCACTTAACTTCCTTGAGCCTCAGTTTCCTCTAAGAGAGTGACAGAAATGCCAAACTCACAGCATTTTTGTAAGGATCCAATGAAGACGTACGTATTAAGTAAATGACTTCACATAGTGACTGGCTCAAAATAAATATTTGATACATTGAGTTTCTCTTACATTGAGGGCTCAGAGTTAGAAGAGTTGTCTTCACTCATCCCTGCTGACCCCAAAGGGAGAGTTCCCTAAGGTCACAATGAAACAGATGCATCCCGCCCCTGCATGTCATTTATTGTAACCTCCTCAAAGATTTAGCCCCTTTTGCCTCCACTCCTACAGCCCCTCTGGACAAGAATGAAACTCGAGCCACAGCTAGTAAGCTTTGCTCACAAATTCCTCCTTCACGACTGACTGAGCCCTGATACTGGAAAGAAACATTTCCTCGAATCATGTAAATCCCCACTCATCTCCAAATTGGGTGCTGGATTGCCTCAGGGAAGTGATTTTACAAGCTCACTGACTTCAGCCAAGGTAGGCCCCCGTTGCTCTAGCGAGATAATCCAGCCGTGCCTGGCAACAAGACTGAGCAGGGGCTCTCTCTCATCTGACTACAGAAATGGTCCCCTGGCCTGAAGGGGAATAGCCTTCTCCCTCCAGAGGCAGAAAGAGAGAGGTCTTAAGCCACCTGCCCCCTGAAGCCCTCTCTAGACAGCATAGGTGGAAGTCAGTAGCTGGTTGCTCACATTCTCACTTAAACAAAGGATCTCAATCTCGTGTCTGGAATATGAAGTCAAGGTTGCCTGCGCTTTCTCTCCCAACCTCCTGGATTTGAGAGGCAGAGTAATGCTATGATGGACCGAGCCATCCTTGCGTCTCCATGCAAGAAAATGCTTTTGAGCCTGCTGTGCCTCTGGGGAGAACTGTTATCTTTTCTTGTACCGCTGCTTTTTAAAAAAAAAATTTATTTTCAAATCTAAACCTTGCAATAGATTATTCAGCCCATACCAACTGAGCTGAGTGAAGTACACAGCCAGACCTGCCTATTCTAAGATGCCGTGGCTGCCTCGTCATAGATGGCACAGTCCTCCATGTTGATTTGAAAGATTACTTTCCTCTCAAGTCACTGGGAGCCCAAAGTCCCCTTGCAAATATTAGAAAACAGGTCAGCAACTGCACCAACAATCACAATCATAACAATTGGTATCTGTTTTTGAGAGCTTAGTCTTCAAGGACTTACCAATCACTACGTCATGTATTTTTTACGTCAGCTTCGAAATGTAGATCTTAATGTCTGTATTTCCTAGATACAGAAATAGGTTCAATAATCAAGTAATTTGCCCAAGGTCACGTGGCCAAATTAGAATTTCAGTTTTGCCATCACTGACTATTGCTAAACTCTCTGGGGCAAGTTCTCCTCTGATGGCTGTCCACCTCCACACGAACACAGCTAAGCGACAGCGCTTGCCTTCCCCAGCCATGCTCAGCGGGAGTCCTCCAGGCTCTCTATTCATAGCTCACCTTCTCTACGTCCTGAGTCCATTCAGAGCAGCCCAGAGTCTCGCTCTGGCCCCACCAACAGATGGTGTCCAGCATTTGTCTTGCAGCCTCCAGCTCACTCTCTGCTGTGCTTGGGGACCAATGACCTCACCAAATTCTGACGCCTATTATTTTGGCCCAGGCTAAATTGCCTCTGCTCTCTGAGTCCTGCTCTCAGGGCTGGAATGCGTCAGCACAAGGATTCCTTACAGAGGACAGAGGCATCATAGAGACTCCCAGGGGCCTCAGTGAACCAGAAGCAAGAGGCTCGCAAATTATCCACAATCTCTTATGAAGAACAAATATGATACACAGTGTTTGGCTTGCCCACCATCTTCATCTAAAGGAAACTGCCCGGCCCCCACACACCACAGCCCCTGAGCCACCATGTTCAGCATGTGACTCTCTGATAGCCCCGATCGCACTAAGAATAGACGCCTAACCAAAGGCCAGCAAAACGTGGCCAAACGTGAAAAGGTCTGCCCAGAGAGAGGCAAGCTGGCCAATCAGATTTTCACTCTGAGGAGCCTGCAATGAGTCTGGTTGGATGCCCAGAGAAAGTCTATGAGGTTGGACAGAGACGCCGAATAAATTGATGTGAGGTACAGACAGAATTATGACAATGTGGAAACCCGAGTGACCAGAAGCTCTGAAAAAGACCAAAGATGTATGAAGAAGCCAACTGCTGGTAGAAAGAGAAGCAGAGAGAAGCCAGTACTTGGATATAGCTCAGCTGTGCTAGTGACAACAGTAGAATAAAGACCCAGAAAGCCCTTCGGCTGAGGTTTCCGGAGATGTCCTGGATCCAGGCGCCTTAACTGGGAGGCCTGGCCACACTCTGGTTCCTGCTCTTAGCTTTCTAGGCCCTCCCTTGCTCCATCATTGCCAAGGGCATCTTTATAGCATTACCCTACCCTCCTCCTTCCTCTTCTCGTGCTGTCATGAAACTCTTTTTTCATTACAACTAAAAGAATGCTGCTAACACTCTCATCTCCACACACCTGTATTTGTGCAGGGTAATTGGCTTATTTGTATTTTATAGACTCTGAACTTAATAGTTGCTATACTTTATCTGTGGACATTTAGTAAACAAGGGCTACATGTATGGCCTGCCAATAACCAAGTGGAGAGGTTATGATGCTATGCAGTTTTCTTAGTCTTATCTTTGGTTCCAGCATATGCCTTTGTTCCCATGTTTTGTTTTGTTTTGTTTCCATGTTTGACATTGGCGATTTCATGTTATATACCCTTATAAGTTTCTTTCTAAAATAAAGTATAAATAAATGTTCGCAAAGATTCCTGGTGGAAAACAGAATTCACTTCAGGTAGTTCAAAAGGAGAGATTTTAACAACGGAGCCTCTCACAAAGGTATGGGCAGGGTTGAGGGAAATGACAAGTGGTGGTGAGATGTCCAAAGGATTAGCAAGAGTAAGAAGCCATTATCACCCAGACCACTGGGGGAATGAGGGGAGGAAATGTTATGACTAGAGCCCAATGGGTATGGGGCCATGAAGAGGGTCATGGGAGCCATAGTGATGGAAGGACACAGGTAGTGGCAGAGGCACTGCTTCAAAGCGAGGAGAGAGCCTGGGTTGAAATGCCATGACCTCCTTCCCATCTCACCTTGAGACTTCCTGCTGGTGCTTTGCAAGCCAAACCAGGGAGCAAGGAAGTCGAGGTGGTGCAGTCTGTGCAGGTCAGCCTCCCAGGGCACAGAGCAAGTGAGGTGGAAGACGGGTGGAGAGAGGAATGGAGAATAAGCAGCAGTGACGAGCACATGGTCTTAGACTTGAGCCTGGTCACAAACAGGGATCAGACCAGGAGGAATAGGAGTGAATAGAGGTGAGTGTTCAGGATCGATTCTGTAAGTGGAGAGCTGATATTGGGCTCACTATGTGGCTTGAAGGCTGTCCTCGTGGCATACAAGGCTTTCCCTCTGGGATTATCAGTTTTCTTTCAGTTCTGGAGTGCTGACCTGACACCTAGAGTCCTGGCAATCTGCAAGATGCCTGCAATCTGCCCTCTTTCCAAGCCCTACATCTCGCACTTCCAAGTTTCCCAGGTACTCGCTGAGGCTGTCAACCTTATATCAGCTCCTATAGTTTTGCTTTCCACACAGTCAAGGGAAGGGTTCTAAGTAGTCGTTGCAGCTGATGGGAAGCTTGGGGGTTATGCGTTCTCATTCCCACTCTCCACTGCTTTGTCCCCTGTCCTTGAGAAAGCACTTCTCAGCTTCATTAAGTGCCAGGATCTCTGGAGAACACACTCCCTACACAAATAGCCTGCCTGTTTCAGAGCTAAGAAATTCATGAGAGAAATTCCACACCCAGGTGGGCCCACTGTCATCCACTCCTCATTCCTGCCACGGCTTCAAATTCTCAGGAATCCAAGCCCATAGACTCAGAGTTCGTGAAAATGTAGAACCAGATTCAGTTCAAATGTATTTGTTGCTATCTTTATTTTATTTTATTTTTTGTGCCTGCAGCACCTGGTATTCCTAGGTGGTCTCCCATCCAAGTACTAACCAGGCCCAACCCTGCTTAGCTTCTGAGATGAGACGAGATCAGGCACATTAAGGGTGGCATGGCCATAGACTTATTTTTTGCTATCTTTAGAGAAACAAGAGAACTAACAAAAGAAGAAAGCAAATATTTATTGACTATCCATGATGTACTAGGTACTCATGTATATAATTTCATCTTCATATTCATTCTGAGATGGGTATTTTAGAAACTGAAGATCAGAGAGGTTAAGTAATCGACTCAAAGTCTCACTTTTACTACCTGTCAGAGGCAAGATTCGGGCTGTCTCTCTAGAGCCAGAGATCACGCTGGTCCCAACGCATCATGCTGCTGCTTAGCAAAAGAGTGCTGCTCATTGGACCAGTAGGGAAGGGCAGAAGGCTCTTTGTAACACAACAACCTGGTTATGAAAACCAGAATCTTCTGACCTCCATGGTATTGTATGTCTTTAGAGCTGGAAATTATAAAATAATTCTGTAATCTTTTTCAATTGTTTGCACAAGATTGTTCTGGCTTACTTCCCTTGTGCTTGGTAAGAATAAGGAGTCATATTTATGGCGGTTGTGCACACGTACCTGTGCTCACGCACACACATGCACACACATACACACACACACACACACACACAACCCTCTCCAGTCCCCTTCCCCAAGCCCATCAAGCTCTCCTGCCTCAGGGAAAATATTTCATGCCCACCAGGGCCAGAATACACATCCTCTGATTTGAGAGAGATTTACACAGGATTACAATCTTTTTCTTTGGTTGTGGTTGCTTCCGATTTCCATTGTCTGAATCACAGCCATGGAATAAATTGAATCTTTTTCTAACATGGAATATATTACTCTTGAAATAGTAGGAAATATTGATGATTGTCTTTTATTGGAATCACAAATAATTTATAAGTTGGTCCGGTTTGAAAAAATATATATATGTATATATCA
>NW_011888951.1:424268-425762 GCF_000151845.1 Pteropus vampyrus
CCTTCCCCAAGCCCATCAAGCTCTCCTGCCTCAGGGAAAATATTTCATGCCCACCAGGGCCAGAATACACATCCTCTGATTTGAGAGAGATTTACACAGGATTACAATCTTTTTCTTTGGTTGTGGTTGCTTCCGATTTCCATTGTCTGAATCACAGCCATGGAATAAATTGAATCTTTTTCTAACATGGAATATATTACTCTTGAAATAGTAGGAAATATTGATGATTGTCTTTTATTGGAATCACAAATAATTTATAAGTTGGTCCGGTTTGAAAAAATATATATATGTATATATCACAGTCTTTTATTTCTTTGGCTTCTTCCTTGAGGCTAGAAGCAGCCTCTAAAAATAGCTGGCTGTGCAGGGATGGGCCTAGCACTCCCCCTGGTGGCTATTATACAGGATTGCGGGCTCAGTAAACGGACCTGAAGCTGCAGATGCAGCATTTGAATAATTCGTTCCCCCCTAAGTACACAGAGAAATTTGATTTATTCTTCACAGTCATGTCTGCATTGAAGAGCACTTCTCCCTATAAAGTCCATCAGCTTTGAGAACAAGTCAATGATCAATCCCTCACATGCATTATTATGCAGCAAACACTTCTCGGAGGTATTAACAGCTTCTGTGGTTCTACCAAATGTCGGGGAAGCTGAGAGTTTCTTAAGAAGATACTGAGGAAAAAAATACAAATTGACCTTTGCATAAGCAAGGCAACTGCTTACTGAGAAGTTTAACAAAATGTAAATGTGTATAGGGTGGGGGAAGTCAGAGGAGGTGTGAGAAGAGCAAGAGAAATAGAAGGCCATGGAAATGCAATGCTTAGTTTAGAATCCTGGCTCTGCTGACAAGCTGTGGTAAGCAGCATCCTAAGATGGCCCTCTGCAAAGGTGACGGATAGAAACACATAGGAAGACTACATGTCCCAGCTTTCCTTGCAATTGGGAGCCATGTGACTGAGTTCTGGCCAATGAGATGTGGGCAGAAATGATGCACCACTTCCAGGCCTTACCCCTAAAGTGTACCTAGTAATTTTTCACACACTCACTGTCTCTGTATGCACACCAATGGAAACAAAATAATCCAAGATGTCAGAGTCACACACAGGAAGTGAACCAAATCCATGAGTCATTACTTAAAGGACAATCACCTAGGAGAGCCATCTAATTCTCAGCAAACTGTAACGTGAGCAAGAAATAACCATATATACTAAGCCACTGAGATTTGAAGGCTGTTTTAACAGCCAGCATTAATTTCTCTGACTATTAAAGCAAGCCATTTTACCTCTTTGAGCCACAGTTATCTCAACTAAAAATAGGTATGATGTGTAAACATTTAATGAAATAACGTATGTGAAAATATTTCACACAGACTTAGGGCTCGATAATTGCTCGATAAGCAATTGTGTCTCCTATGAAAACCAGTATGGAGATTCCTCCAAAAATTAAAAATAGAACTAACTTATGACCTAGCAATCCCACTTCAGGATGTTTA
>NW_011888951.1:425812-435317 GCF_000151845.1 Pteropus vampyrus
GCCAGCATTAATTTCTCTGACTATTAAAGCAAGCCATTTTACCTCTTTGAGCCACAGTTATCTCAACTAAAAATAGGTATGATGTGTAAACATTTAATGAAATAACGTATGTGAAAATATTTCACACAGACTTAGGGCTCGATAATTGCTCGATAAGCAATTGTGTCTCCTATGAAAACCAGTATGGAGATTCCTCCAAAAATTAAAAATAGAACTAACTTATGACCTAGCAATCCCACTTCAGGATGTTTATCTGAAGAAATTCAAAACATTAATTTGAAAAGATATATGCATCCCTATGTTTATTGCAGCATTATTTACAGTAGCCAAGATATGAAAACAATCTAAGTGTCCATCGATAGATGATCGGATAAAGATGTGGTATATGTATATAAAGGAATATTACTCAGCCATAAAAGAAAAAAAAGAATGAAATCTTGCCATTTGTGACAACGTGGGTAGATGTATAGGGTATTATGTTAAGTGAAATAAGTCAGAGAAAGACAAATACCATATTATTTCACTTATATCTGGAATCTAAAAAACAAACAAAACAAAAACAAACTCATAGATACAGAGAAACTGATGGTTGCCAGATGAGAGGGAGGTTTGGAGAGATAGGTAAAAAAGGTGAAGGGATTAAGAAGAATAAATTGGTAGTCACAAAATAGTCACAGGATGTAAAATACAGCATAGAAAATGTAGTCAATAATATTATAATAAATATGTATGGTGGCGGGGGGGTACTAGACTTAAATGGGGGTTACTTCATAAGGTATATAAATATTTAACACTATGCTGTATACCTGAAACTATTATAATATTGAATGTCAACTGTAATCGAAAATGTTTAAAAATGTCTTTTGAAATAATTTTTAAAAATTTAAAAACCAAAA
This sequence comes from Pteropus vampyrus, assembly GCF_000151845.1. Lineage (NCBI taxonomy): Eukaryota > Metazoa > Chordata > Mammalia > Chiroptera > Pteropodidae > Pteropus > Pteropus vampyrus. The sequence continues at coordinate 426,709 of NW_011888951.1, forward strand.
AAAAAAAAATCCCAGTTGTGTCTCATATAAGCCATATTTTCATTTTGAAAGAGTATTTTTGTTGTTATCACACAGGTTTCTACTGCAAGACAAAGAAGACCCAACTCCAACTGGCAAGCCAAATGGGAATTTTATGGGCCCCCAAGTTAGAAATTTCAAGTATAGATTAAGCTTTAGGGCTGGTTTAATTCATCCAGAAGCTCAAACACCCAGGTTCTTTCTATATCTCTACTGTTCTTCTGCCTGGTAAACTTCATTCTAAACCTGACGCCCCTAATAGGCAAAGATGGCTAACAGCTCCTACTATTACATGTTTCTAGTCTGCTTTGAGAGCAAGAAGAAATCTCCTGCCAACATTCTAAGGGAAAAAACCTCTGCTGCTTCTGATTGGACTGGCTTAGATCACATGCTCACCCCTAAACCAATCATTTTGTTGAGGTGGAGAGCATGTGCTGATGACCTGGCAATCAGTACACATACCTGAAGCTATGGGTGGGCTCAGCTTTCCTTAAATCACATAGTGGGGAAAGAATGAGATCACACATTTTTTTTAAAGAATGTTTTTAAGCAGTAGAAAGAGGAAGCAAGAGAAAATGAATGCTGGGTAGGCTACTACAATTGGTATTTTTTTTTTTTTTTTGAGCAAAAAACAAGTTGTAGGGATAAAAGGTAAATGTTATTTTGTGATCAAAGTGATCACCCAACCTTTCAAAAATCTGTGAGTTAACTGGACATTTATGGTTTCAACTTCCTAACCTCTGACAATGAGTTCCCTAAAATATCCTCAGATATTGACTTCTTGAAACATACTCAGATATTGACTTCCTGTCTCTCTTGACAGTGCAACGTTAAAAAAAAGTCTCTTAAGAATAATTTAATTTCTTGCTCTTCTACTTTCTTTTTCTCTCTTTATTTCTTTGTACTTTCTTTTGATTTTGTACAAGTGTTTTAGAAAGCATAAGATGCTATACAAATGGAAGGGATTATTCTTTTCATCTGTTCTTCGTGCCTAAAGTAAGTCAGATGATGTTTAATCATAAAATAATAAGAGTGATTTTAAACGGACCACTAGATATCTGAATGAGCAGTCACCTGGAGAGGTGCTCTTCATATTCCAATGATGTAGTCACAGCTCAAATTGTATTAATTTTTAATGAAAAGAGTTTTAACCAAAATAGCACGGTGGCTTGACTGACCACATTATGCATCTGATTTGATTTCCAATCCCCTGTAAGAATTTTTAAAAAAATGAATCTATCCTCAAAAGCAAAGCTTTGTTTTTTCGTATCTTGGGATCTGAAGACAATTGTCAATAGAGAATTCCAAAAATATTTTGAATGAATGTTAAAGAGCGAACACTCAGGAGGGCACTCTAATTTTATGTTTGTGTAGTAGAAGAAAGGGTCCCAAGGTATTATACTCTTCCTCTACAATTAAGATGATCTGATTACCACTCTCCTTCAATTACCCTACAGCTAAATTCCCCTGCTGACAAGCTAGATGTAAACTCCTCTGTACGCCCTGCACCTCTGCTAGGGTAAAGCTCTCTCTGCTCCCAGGGCGTGCCATGCACCACTCCAGAAGCTGTGGTTCTGTTCATGCCATTGCCTCTCCTGAAATGCCCTTCTCCCTGCTTTCATTTCATGCTCTCATACCTCACTCAAGACCCAGCTCACCTGCCAGCTCCTCCAAGTTTTGCTATCTCTTCTTCTCCACAAGAAAAAGGACTTTGTTGCTCTTTTTTTTTTATCTTTTAGCTTAAAAAAAAAAAAAAGTCTATAATAGCACTTACCTTTCCTCTTGTAATATTTTTATTTATCACTTGTCCTTAGCCTAGGATTGATGGCCCACAGATCCATTCCTCAGTCTGGGCCTACTCTCTTCCCTGTGGCAGGGCCTGTGACCCATACAGGCCGCATGCATGGCTCAGGCTCCTGTGTCAGCTGGCACTGCCTGGGTTTGGCCAATGGGAGGCACTAACAGGAGACTAAAGAATAGGAGGAAGAGAGAAGCCATGATTTTTTGTCCCATCGCTAGAAGCCTCAGGAGGTATATGTGTCAGTAGCCATATCTCCCTCTCAGTGATTCTAGTTTCCTCTGAGTGATTCAGCAGCTGGGCTCTTAAAACATTGCCTGCTCTTTATACCTCCAGCCTACTGGCTTCCAGCTATCACCAGTCTCTGGGTTTCCTCACAGTCCCCTTAGCTCTTCCATCCCAGGTATAACCAATTCTCTGTATTAAATCCACACTGTTTCAAACAGTCAGGGTGATATCTGCTTTCCTGATTGGACTCTTATAGCACTCCCTATAAATTTTTTTTTTCCTTATATGGCCCAAAATATCTTTTTGTGAGCTCTATTCACTTTTTTTTCTTAGCTAGATTTCCCAACCACGAAACCTTTGTTCAAATTTACCCACATTCGGGTCCGATATGGCATCTGTGTCACTAACAGATGCTGAAGACATTGGATATAGAGTGAGATCATCAAGATTAGAACAGTTGCAGAATGCAAAAAAAAAACAAAACAAAACACGAGGCTGTTGGCCAGGACTCATAGGACAGTGGTGAAGAAGTTACTACTTTCCACTCTTCAGGTCTAATATGTGACTTAAGCAAGGGCCAGGCCAATTTACAGTTATTCCCAGTGCCCACTGCAATTTTCAGATAAAAGAAAGATGCACATTTGTGGCCGAAGTGGAAGATTGAACTATTAACCTGGCTGCTAAAATGCACCTCTGCACGTGAGGTCAGCACACAGCCAGTTGATCTCCTCAATGCTGCCATAGCATTATTTTATTTCCATAGTCTGGAGGCCAAATGAATACAAACCAGGCATTTGGAAGGAATCTGGGAACGGCCAGAGGTTAAAGCTTCTGCTACAGTCAAGAGAATGGTGCAGCCCACCTTTCTGCCCCTTTCTGCCCCTCACATCTCTCAAATCACCTTGACCCCTCATGGGCTTGGCTGTAAATGAGGCTGACTGGCTACTGAGAGGAAGCTCAGCACTAAAGTAAGCAAAGGAAAATAGTACGGCTTAATAAAATCTTACCTGACAGGTAGCACATTTATCAAGGAAACATTTATTTCAGGCCTACCACTGAGTTAAATATGGAGGATAAGGGTGAGTAAGAACAAATTTCTGCCCTCGAAGACCCCTCTGTCTACTTGTGAGGGACAGACACAGAGACAGAGGGACAAATGCAAGTTGCTGGGCTAAACCAGAGCTCAGAGCTCTATGTGTGGCCCATGCACAGCACTTGAGAAAATGTGCTCTGAGTGTGGCAGACCAGGGACTAATCCCAGCTCACACATTTCCAGGCCTTGATCCATGTGACTCCTCCAAGTCTCAGCTTTCTCATCTGTAGAAGGGGATTCAATGCCCACTTCATAGGTGTTGTGAGTATAAAATGAGTCTATGCACAGAAAGTTCTTCACACCTTGTTTGATGTAAGGTAAATCCAAGGACACCAGCGTTGTCATGATGGGCACCCTGGATGGTGGCAGTAGTGAGGTTTCTTCAATACTTTGCTGGCCCTAAACATTGCAAGGAGGAACGAGAGCTGGCAAGGAAGACCATGGTGAATGCCACGTGGTGACTCCAGCTGACAGCCCGCTCGGGTAGGCACTTGGGAAGCCCTTTATGAAGATCCTCAGATATCCCAGGAAGGGTAAGCGGTTTTTTGAGGACTCAGATATTATCACATGGATATAAACGGGATCAGCTGTGTGCTCACAGTTGGGTTATGAGATAAATGATGAAGGAACTGTGGGAACAGAAGATTGAGTAAATCACATCACCTGTGGTCATCAGGAAAGGCTTGATGCTGGCATGACCTATACTAGCTCTGGAAGGTTAAGGGGAGATGTGTGGGTAGATGGCAGGCATGCCAGGGACAGCATTTCAGGTAGAGGAAACTGCATAGGCAAATATCCAGAGGAAAGAAACAGCACTGTGAGCCCAGGAGCGAGGAAACTCAGTACGGCTGCTGTGTAGGGGGCCAGCTGGCAGGACTTGAGGCTGCAGAAGCTCTGCGGGCCAAGTCAGAATATCTTTGTGTGTCCTGGGAAATGCTCTGGACCTTTCCTGTGGCGTTAGAGTCAGAGGAGGTTTTTAACGATGGAGCACACGATCAGATTTATCTTGGAGTAAATCATCTAAGTAAGAAGCCTCTTTTAGGTGTGAGGTGGGAGATTGGAGGCAGGGACACCACAAGCCTAAATCTATACCCTTCCCGCTTCCCCTTAGAGGGAATAGAGAAAAACACATTGATTGAAGAGCTGTCCCTGAGTCATCTAGGCATTTCCTGCAGTGAAATTAGATTTATGTGCTTCGTGATGGCAAAGACTGTACCTATTTTGTGCCAGAGAATATCAAGTGTCTACCAGAGGAATGGGAACAAAGTAAATATTCGCTGAATATTATTGAATAAGATACAATCAACTGCATTTGACACGTGAAGGATGGCCGTGAGTCAGGAATGTCCAATGTTTCTGCTTAGGAAAGTGGATGAGCTTAACACCACTTCAGCAGGTTTAGGGGATCAGGTCATTGGTTGAGTTATGGCCTTACTGAGCGTAAGGGGTCTATAGAGCACCCAGTGAGCGATACAGCAGTTTGTTGGACATATGAATCAACAAAGAGAATAGTGGCTAGGTCAACACATGGCATAAGTGCTCAATAAATATTTGCTGGGTGAAAAAAATGAGTGAATGGGTCTAGAATTCAGGGATGCCCCAGACTCCTTGACTACCTTCTACAAAGCAGGGCCCCTTGTTATTTTATTCCCTGTTATTTTCCTTCATAGCACTTACAGGTATGAGTAATAACGTAGTGATTCATCTGTTTAATGCTTGACTTCCTAACTAGACCTAAGGTTCCATGGTGGTGAGGACAGTGTGCGTTTTGTTCTTCATTGTATATCTTGGCCTAACCTAACCCCTAGTAGAGATTAGGTAAATATTTGTTGAATGAATAAAGAGTTGGGGATACGGAAGTGGGCATGGACAGGATGTAGATGGAAGCCAAGTGAAAGTATGGGTTTTGGTGAGCTAGGTCACTAGATCAAGCACGAAGCTTCCAGATTCAAAGATCCTTTTTTGTAACACTCTTCTTCAAACTGCCCTATTCCCTCCTCCTCCACTGCATGCCACACCCCCAAAACCTAGTTCCGATCAAATCCTTTCAAGTCCCTCTCTGAACTGCAGTTCACTCATCTGTAAAATGGGGATTTATTAAGTGCCCTGCCTCCTTCACTAGGTGACTATGAGCATCAAATTAGGTAACTCGATTCAACAAATGTTTACACAGGTGATTAAATGCCACAGCGACAGATGCCTTTGAATAAATACACTGACCTCCACACACAGTTCCACCTGGTTTGAAGCAGCATCCTCTGGGAAGACAGGAGACATCCTCCCATCTGCTTTGGGAGACAGTAGGAAACAGATCTCTTTGACGCATGCCACCTCCCTTCACAGGAAGCCCTTCATTTCAATCACATCTTGCAACCTAAACAAGGGCCTAACGGCTTGTCACATCCAACACCCTCATTCAGAGTTGACTGAGATCTGTCACATGAGGGCCATTGTGGTGGGGCCTGGCCACATCCCATCTCCCTGCAAGCTGTTGCACCAGCTCTTGGCAGCATGGAGCCTGAGCTGCTGGCCTCTCTGAAAACATAGCTAGTGAGCAGGGAAAAGAGACATGAAAGCACAGTAAGATGTACAATCTATAGGGCTGCTTTCAGGATGACAAAAGGTCAGAAACAAAAACTCCTGAAAGTAGAGACCAAGCTTTTAAAAACTTTTATCTCCCTAAAGGGCCCACTTGGGGGACTTAGTTGTTGAAGGCAGGTCTTTGCACAGCTGTTCCCCCCTTTCCCCCAACTGCCCCATCCTTAATGACTTTAGGGCTAAGATCAAGCCTTATTCCCATTGTGAAGCCTCTGGGCAGAGATAGATACCTCCTCCCCTATGGAGAGGAAAAAGGGAGAGAGTTCTGGCCTTTACTGAGTCCCTCGTAGGCGTCAATTACTAGGCATGAGTCTTTATATACTTTCCAACATTTCATGTGTAGAATCGTCTGTGGGGTTGAGTTTGTTAGCCCCATTTTACAGATCAGGAAGCTGAGAGTCAAAGAAATAAGTCATTTGGACAATAAAAGAGCCAGTAAATGGTTGAAATGGGATTGGTCAAAAATCAAATACACAGTGCTTCCATAGCACTTTCTCAATATTTCTCATATAGTTCTATTGTATGGTTTTAGATTTATCTGTCCACAGGTGAGTGCCTCCAAGGCAAGGATCCCCTCTAATCCAGCTCCCTGCCTGTCCTAGCTGTCTAGGGAGCAGGTCTGGAAGCCTTTCGCCATAAGGCCTAGGTCTGCTCAGACCCTGAGTGCCTCCTAACTGAGAAGGATGGTCAAGAGCATTCGTCTCTGGGATAAATTTTCTGTCAGCAGTGTGCCATTGTGCCTCACCTGCCCCCCAGGCCTTGCTTTCCTGACTAATCATCTGCCTCTATTCTTGATTTTCACTCTTTTTTCTCTGTGGGGTCCTACATCCTAGTCTGTTTGCTGGATGCCCTGATACCTTTTCTAGGCACTGCCTATTCTGTCTCTAGGTGTTGAAATCCATCCGCCAGAGGCTGCCAATATCTTTCTCTAGCTAGCTAACACCATCCTCCCCTAAAATCACAATGATGCCACTTCCGTGAGCTTCAGCTTGGCTGCCACCTGCAGCATTGCGGTTAACAGCACTTGACTTTACCCCAATCAAACAGATGTGAGTTTGAACCCAGTTCTGTTTCTTATGGGCTGTGTGGCCTAGGGAAAAAAACTCTTACTCTTTTTGCACCTTATTTTCTTCACCTATAAAATGGGGGTAAATGACATCTTCCTCACAAGATTATTGAGAAGATTGAATGGTATACATATTTTTGACGCATAATATCAATGACTATTATGCTTGATATGAAATAAGCACTCAATAAATAAAGGATGCCTGTTGTCATTCCCAGCAGCTCAGAACATGTGTCACTTAGGCATAGCAATCTGGTCTTCAATTGAATCCTCAAGAAGTGGGTCAAACCCATGTAAGGATTGTTTTCCTTAACTCCTGACTCAATCCTTTCTATTTCTTCTGTTTTTTTTTTCTACCAGTCCACTGCCTAAGTTTTACTGTAGCTCACTAATGCTTTATAAGAAAGCTGTATCAGTCAGAATAAGATTGGCTATGCTGCAGTAATAAATAACCCCTAGGTTTTAATAGCTCAATACAACAAAGATTCATTTATATTATAATCTGATGAGTATTGGACAGATCTCTCTACTAGCTCTCTTAGAAGTAGGGACTCAGGGATCCAGGCTCCTTCCATTTTGTAATTCTGCTATCTTAAACACATGGTTCCCAAAATTGCTGCAAAAGGAGATGAGAAATAGTGGACAATGGAGCAGGACTAGAAGTAACATTCGTTACCTCTTCTCACACCCCAGTGACCCCAAATCTAATTGCAAGGGAGGTTGGGAAATAAAGTCTTCTCATATACCTAAGAAAAGGAAAAGGAACTGGGATTTGGTGAATACAAGCATTTTCGCTGCCATCATCTTACCTCCTTTAGTAAAATAACCTCCATAGTCCTTAGTGTGTGAGGAGTGGTGGCTCTATCTCAGAAGGCAGAGTCTTTTATCCCCTTTCCTTCAGGCTTATCGGCCCTGCGGAGTCATTAATCAATACTGAAGCCATGTTGACCTCATAGGACACTGCTCTCCCTCTCCCTTTATGTAACATTCCATCCCGAATGTAGACAAAGGTGCTTTCTTTTTCACTATGCCAGAGCTGAGGTTAAATATCTAACTTCACTAGATTTTACCAAAGACTGGGGGATGACATATGAGGAATAAACAGAATGAGCGACAGTTGCTAATTTGCTTTTTTTCAAAATGGAGTTTATGTATCTTTAGCATGAGTCTTTCATAAGACCACTTGCCTGTCATGCTCCTGTCCTATAATCACAAGTCAGAAGTCATCTGACTCCTAGTACCCAGGAATGTCCACGCACGGGTCTTAAGTCCATAAAACAAAATCATGGCATTTCAGGGGAGCAGTTAGAGAGAGAAGGGGATGTATACATGTGTAGAGGAGAAAAGTTTAGACCTCCCTAACTCCTCTCAAGGAAAGCAGTCCTAACTGTTATACTTCAATAGAGCTTTCAAATATATATGAAATCAGCTACCCAAACTATGATTCATAATCACATGCCAGCTGACCTGTAGATTTTGTGAACAGTCATACCACTTCTATATCCTAGTTCTCTGAGCCTCCAAGCATTGCAGTCATGTGGCATTACTATGCCTTGCTGTCCAGACCCAAGAAAACAATACCCAAAGAGAGAAAGGTTTCTCTGCTCGAATTTCCCATCTGAGGACCCTCTTTTCTGGATGATGGGACATGGGCGTGGCTGATATTGGGAACGATTCCCTACTTCCAAGTAAACCCACTGCCTTCCCACAGGGGTGTGGTCTTCCTTCAATCTCAACAATATAGCAAATCTGAAAATACCATAGTAGTCTCTGAATGATAGGCATAATGTAACTGGTGAAGATAGTTT
>NW_011888951.1:435367-467412 GCF_000151845.1 Pteropus vampyrus
CCATGTAAGGATTGTTTTCCTTAACTCCTGACTCAATCCTTTCTATTTCTTCTGTTTTTTTTTTCTACCAGTCCACTGCCTAAGTTTTACTGTAGCTCACTAATGCTTTATAAGAAAGCTGTATCAGTCAGAATAAGATTGGCTATGCTGCAGTAATAAATAACCCCTAGGTTTTAATAGCTCAATACAACAAAGATTCATTTATATTAAAATCTGATGAGTATTGGACAGATCTCTCTACTAGCTCTCTTAGAAGTAGGGACTCAGGGATCCAGGCTCCTTCCATTTCGTAATTCTGCTATCTTAAACACATGGTTCCCAAAATTGCTGCAAAAGGAGATGAGAAAAAGTGGACAATGGAGCAGGACTAGAAGTAACATTCGTTACCTCTTCTCACACCCCAGTGACCCCAAATCTAATTGCAAGGGAGGTTGGGAAATAAAGTCTTCTCATATACCTAAGAAAAGGAAAAGGAACTGGGATTTGGTGAATACAAGCATTTTCGCTGCCATCATCTTACCTCCTTTAGTAAAATAACCTCCATAGTCCTTAGTGTGTGAGGAGTGGTGGCTCTATCTCAGAAGGCAGAGTCTTTTATCCCCTTTCCTTCAGGCTTATCGGCCCTGCGGAGTCATTAATCAATACTGAAGCCATGTTGACCTCATAGGACACTGCTCTCCCTCTCCCTTTATGTAACATTCCATCCCGAATGTAGACAAAGGTGCTTTCTTTTTCACTATGCCAGAGCTGAGGTTAAATATCTAACTTCACTAGATTTTACCAAAGACTGGGGGATGACATATGAGGAATAAACAGAATGAGCGACAGTTGCTAATTTGCTTTTTTTCAAAATGGAGTTTATGTATCTTTAGCATGAGTCTTTCATAAGACCACTTGCCTGTCATGCTCCTGTCCTATAATCACAAGTCAGAAGTCATCTGACTCCTAGTACCCAGGAATGTCCACGCACGGGTCTTAAGTCCATAAAACAAAATCATGGCATTTCAGGGGAGCAGTTAGAGAGAGAAGGGGATGTATACATGTGTAGAGGAGAAAAGTTTAGACCTCCCTAACTCCTCTCAAGGAAAGCAGTCCTAACTGTTATACTTCAATAGAGCTTTCAAATATATATGAAATCAGCTACCCAAATTATGATTCATAATCACATGCCAGCTGACCTGTAGATTTTGTGAACAGTCATACCACTTCTATATCCTAGTTCTCTGAGCTTCCAAGCTTTGCAGTCATGTGGCATTACTATGCCTTGCTGTCCAGACCCAAGAAAACAATACCCAAAGAGAGAAAGGTTTCCCTGCTCGAATTTCCCATCTGAGGACCCTCTTTTCTGGATGATGGGACATGGGCGTGGCTGATATTGGGAACGATTCCCTACTTCCAAGTAAACCCACTGCCTTCCCACAGGGGTGTGGTCTTCCTTCAATCTCAACAATATAGCAAATCTGAAAATACCATAGTAGTCTCTGAATGATAGGCATAATGTAACTGGTGAAGATAGTTTCCTGTAAGAACCTAAGGAGTTGTTACATCCCCAGCTCCAAGCACAGCACCTGGAACAAATTAGGTCCTCAGACTTTTTTCCTTTTCTAGGTAACAGGTTGTTAAAAGCAAAACAGCTTGCCTCGGTCATGTTTGCTTAGCATCCTGCAAGAAATCTATTACTAAATTATGATATACCATTAAGATGATTACTTAGGTAAACACACAATTGAGATGCGAGCTTCCTTCTAGGCAAAAGAGAAATCAGCTGAATTATAGTTTTCACAAACTGGTAAAAAGGAAGGAGACCCTTTCTTGAACCCACAGACCTGCTAAAATAATTTTATTCTTAAATAATTTATCTTTAAATAATTGTATACCTTGTAGTAATCATTCTATATTTCTGCACTGTTTATCTATTCCTTCCTGCCTTCCCATCACCCTGTCCTGTACGTGGCTATTATTTTCACTTTTAACCATCCTATTTTACTTGGCTTTGTATTGACCACTCTCTCAAGTCCTTCTGGGGGCAGCATGGAATGGAGAAAAGAACAACAGATTGGGGTGGGGGAAGAGTCCAAATGGAGAATCAGACCTGTCCTCTGCATGGCCAGTGTATTTGCCTTGAACTTCCTGAGCCTCCTTGTCTTCACTTGTCAACATGTCATTTCTCACCATATTGTCATGAAGAATAGAAGAAAATATATGCAAACTATGTAGCTCGTTACACAGTAGGTTCTCAATCCATTTAAGTTCCTTTCCTCTTTCCTCTCTCCTTTTTGAAAGTAGTCAAGATATAAATTATACATAAATAAATTACATGTTATGCTGAAACTATTCAGAAATGATTAATGTAACCAATAATAATTTTAATATTAATAATAGGTTACTCTAGCAGCACCCTCCTAATTCTGACAATCAATCTACCTGCTCCGGCTCTGTCATCATATAACATACAGTGCTTAAAGTTTATCCTAGAAAGAAGTGAATACATATGATTTTCCACTTTCAGATACTTTTAAACCCTTTTTTACATCAGAGTGTTCTGCTACAAACCGTTACTTATAGTGCAAAGTGTAAACGATATGTTTGCCAAGAAATGAAAGACTGGGACACAAATGGAAACGCTGAAAAGCTGCGTGCAGTATCTGAGACTGAAGGTAATGTTTGGAAGCATCAAGAATATGCTGGAAATACTGATTGCTACTGCTCGATATGCCAAAGAGCCGATGGGATGATACTGGTGAGTATGTCATATCATCTCCATTACCAGGAGAAGAAAACTGAAGCTAGGGGCGGGAAGATTTTGAGCCTAACGTCAGCCCAGGCATCTGCTAAGCTTTCTCAATGACCTCTTTCAATTTGAGTTTGGAAAACAATGCTTCAAAGAATCCTTCAAGCTCTCAGATTCTGTGAGTTTATTTTGTGTTTCTCCAAGATTTAAATGGAAGCAACCAGAGTGGTTGTGAGTGTGGGCTCTGTAGCCAGACTGCTTGTATTGGAATGTCTGCTCTTCTAACCAAACACATTACCCTGAACTGGTGACTTAACTTGCATGTACCTCAGTTTCCTCAACTGGAAAACGAGGATCAAAATAAAGACTAACTAAGGTGACATTTGCAAGGTCTGGGGCCTGGTCCCGACAGGCAATCAGGCACTTCCATGTCCATGATTAAGTGGAGATCACAGGGAGAGTCATCCTGGCCTGAAGCCACCAGCAGGCCACCAAAGCACTGTGTAGATGTATAGGATCTCACTGTTCTTTATCCGACTGAATTATTTATTCCTAAGGTTTAACAAGATCTGACTAAATGTAGGTCAGACTCCATATTTCACATCCCAAACCTTCCCATGATGTCTGCACTTTGTACCTGCCTCTTCTTCTCTACCCTCCCATGGAAGCGATAAAAGTTCTCCTCACATCGAGCTGGATTCAGGGAGCTGCTACTCATGGAATGGGGGCTTACAAACATGACACGAAAATAAAATGCTGCTACTTCATTTGCACATCCAAGTGCAGTATGTGCATTTTGACAATGACACAGCCACCATTAATCAAGCAGGAGAGGGAAAAGGAAGAGAGGAACTGACTTTTCGGTGCCTATTGAGTGTTAAACACTGTAGAGGTTTTCACATGGCGTATTAATCCCTAAGCCAACACTGCCAGCCCTCCAACCTAGTGTTACAGATGAGAAACATATATCTTAGAGGGGTTTGTTGACATTCCGAAGGACAACACTGAGTGGGGAAACTGAGTTTAGCACCTACAGGATCACGAGGTAATAACAGGAGACTCTATGGGGTTCCAAGAGTCATACTTCTTAAGTCTACTTACAAGATGCCCCTAACGGCTGCCAGTAATTAGTGCCCACTGTATCTCTTGACCTATCCTTGTGATTTGTCTCTAGCCAAACCAAAAAGCACAGACCGCCCAGCCCAGTTCTGCCAGGTCCAGGGAGATAGATGAGAGCCCTTCTGACCTACTCCATCCTCTCCCCCTGAAGCCACCAGGGGGAGCCCTTGCAACAAGAGCAAAGGGAATTGGACAGCGCAATTATCAGCGGGGGCTGCGAGGAGGGCTCCATTTTCTACTGAGAGCTTCTGCAGAGGATTCCTCGTCATTTTATTTACAAAAGTATACAAGGGCACCCTTGCCTTTGACCAGAGTCAGGACCAGGGTACGAGGAGAAGTTATAGAGAAACTTTGTCCTGTCTCCTGTTTAGCTTCGAGGGGTGGGCTCTCAGAGCCCACAGGGCAGCGGGGTTCAAACTAAGTGATGAAATCAATGCAGTGGGTGTGCTGGCCATTGATTTTTTATTACATGACACGTCATGGCTCAGAATAGAATAGGAAATATCAGCGTGATCACACACACTAAGAGTGATTACTGTTTTGAGAAAGTTTTATTTTCATATATGTGTATATGTGTGTCTGTGTGCTGAGGTTTAATGTAAAAGCTGTTCTATTGTGAGTCATTAACTATTAAAACCCACTTACCTAAAAAGCTTTAAAATCCAGATTCCCAGACTCTAGACCAGAAGAACTGATGCATGTTGAAGTCTGTATTTTTATTTAATAGATTCCCTGATAGCTGTGACGATGAGCCAGGTATGGGGACCACCTATTAGAGAAAGGAGGCACATTGAAAATACCCTCCTCCTCTTTCCTGCATGAGGCAGGGTAGGTTTTTCACTTCATGAGCTTGGCCCTGACAAAGCAAGAAAAGTCACACAGACTGCATTTGATTCAGCACGGGCTATGTGCTATGCCAGCCACCAAACCCCCAGGACAGATGTGAGCTCTTAGGGAACTGGAAACCAAGCTTCGGATTTCTAGCACCAGCTTTGTTAGAAAACAAAAGCAAAAACAAAACAAAACAAAAATCCCATAAAAATAAAATCACTTTTGAGTCAGACAGATCTGGGTTCAAATCTCAGTGTTTCTACTTCCTATGTGACCATGGGCAGGTTATAGGATCTCTCTGGGCTTCAGTTTCCTCCCCAGGGCTATAGTAGGATTTAAGTATAATAACATATCCTAATGCTTAGATAGTGCCTGGCCAAAAACAAATGTTCCGTTATAGCAGCTCCCTTCCTGCTCCACAAAATCACCCTGCAAGTTTAAGCACTTGCTCTGTCTCCTTTGTAGCCAACCTTATGGGTGGGGATGGGCCTGAGGCCGTTGCTGATGGAGAGAGATTACATTGTCCAGCTGAGTGTTATGTACTAACAAGAGCCCTGCCGCCCCCATTCCTCATTAACTCCTGAGCCTGGGGCACAAAGTGAACTCCCCCGGAGAGTGACTGTTGGATCAGTCTGCTGGAAAAGACAGGAAAGCAGCTTGCTGAGAGGGGCGGAGGTCAGCGGGACTTTGGACGGAAGGGTTCCCTTTTACCCCAGGAAGGTGCCAGGTCCTGCAAAGCTTGGCACATGAAGGCGGCTGTGCGCCCCGCAGGTGGTGAGAATGCTCCAGCCCCAGGAGAGGGAGGAGCCGCCGCCCAGGTGGGGCAGGTGCTGAGCCTCGGCTCAGGTGTGCCCCGGGTCGCGGGAAGTGATTGCTCTTTGGCCGGCGCAGGCACAACAAAGCGGAGACTTGACCACAAGATCCAGCTCTGGGAAGCTGGTTTTGTCTCCCAGACTCTGCCTCGGAGGAAAGCCATGGACGGGGTAAGGAATGTTGGTTTGGTTGTCGCTTTCTGTGTCCTGTCTTGCTGGGTTTAGTTTTCCCAATAAAGAGCTGTGGAGAAAGGCTGCCTGTGCACCCCTCTTCCTGAAGAGGATTAAATATGTCCCGTGTTAGTGCAGCGCAGCTCACACTGGCCTTGCTCCTGAGGAAGGTGGGACTGGAGCAGGGTTGTACTGTGTCCTGTGCCACCTCGGAAGGTGAGGGTGCAAGAAGCCCTCAGAAACGGTGGCATCAGGAACCCTAGTTCTCATCCCGCCTGCTGGATTTCTAACCTAGTCCCCCAATCTGGTCTAAGTGCCTGTTGACTTCATTCAGTTTGCCCTTCTCCTTGTGGTTAGTGGGTGTCCTGGGCAGAGGGCAGAGCACAGGGCTGTGTGGTGATGCTTGTGGCTTTTCTGTGGGCTCTACTCCTTATTAGCTGTGTGGCCTGAGGCAAGTGAGTTTATCCTCCTGAGCCCCAGAATTTCTAGCTCCTAAAAGAGGACAGCCAGTAGGTTTAGTTAAAGGTCTTTTCATTGTAGCATTGTTGAGTTGCCACAGGAACTTAATTCTTGTTTATATCAATCAAGTACCCTATGGTAAACTGGTCTTGTTATATACTACATTGTTATTTTGCAAAGTGGCAGAATGTATCAATGACATAAAGCGAGGGCTTGGTATACTACTAGAATAACTAGTTTGAGATTATCGGAGGTGGTTACAAAAATAGAGATGATCTATGAGGAAGTGCTCAGCACAAAGCCAGATGAATTCCCTTCTTGGATGGCAGTATGCTGTTTGCATAGTTGGAGAATTCCTTCACCTCACTGACCGCATCTTGCTTTTTCCTTCTTCGATTCTCCACCTCTTCTATTCCCCTTTTCAATATATCGGTTTCTTTCCAAGGGGGCAGTATGTTTTGTTTCCATATCTACTTTATTATACATTTGGAATTAAGCCATTTCCTAATGTGAACCATGCATCTTCTTTCCCGGAGGCCGGGCTTTAAACTGAGACAGGACCCATTTTAGTGTTGCCCCTCAGGCAGAGGTCCCCTTTGTCCCAGGTTACAGGACATCTGTCTCTCTGGCAGCTGAGTTTTGGGGAAAGCGTGACCAAAGGCACGCTCATATCGCTTCCATTTCCCCTCTTCTGAATCCTCTTTCCTCTACTTTATGGTTTAGCAGCTTTAGAGAAGCTGCTGCTCAATGGAAAATGTTGAGGCTGAATAGCTTTAGTGTGGTTGTAGAAGGGGGAAAAAAAGGACTTATATTCTGCCCTCTCTTATGTTCCAGGGTGTGTTCTGGAATCCGCTATTTTAGTTTATCTACATTGCAACACAGCAAGGTCAATGCCATTTGCCCTGTTTTTATAGGGGAGAAAACTGACAGAATGTTATCACTTGCTCCATATCACATAGCTGGTCAGTAACAGGGCTGCAGCATAAGCCTAGATTTGACAATAACAAATACTGAGTGCCAACTATAAGCCAGGCATCACTAGCAAGGATTACAACAGGTAGACTGTTAGGCAATTTAGAGAAAAATGTACAAAAGACCATGTCAGCTAATAACATTTTTATGAGATAAGCTAATGTGGCTATGCAACTTTTTCTGCTTAGGGAAAGGGAAAAATCAAAAGAAATATGAGTTTATCATTTTAAAAGGAGGATTTTGTTTACTTTTTTGAAATCAAAATATCCTTTCTTTCTATCATCATCTGTCTGTACACTGAGCACCTGCACTATATTATCAGGTCCTATTTCAGGTGCTACAGATGCAGCAGTGAACCGGTCAAAAATGCCTGCCTTTATAAAATTTACATTCCAGTGGAGAAGGCAATGTAAAAGTGCAATGTAAAAGCACAAAGCAGGTATGGGTTTAAGGATGGTAAGGCAGCAGGAGAGGCTGCTATTTTAAATGGGATCGTTTCAGGAAAGGCATCAATGTAAGGCGACATTAGAACAGAAACTCGAAGGAGGTGAGGGAGTTGGTCACATGGATATCTTAGGGAAGAATATTGTACAGAGAGATTACCAAAGATGAAAAGGCCCAGAGGCAAAAGGTTGTCTGGTGTGTCCAAGGAAGGATGAAGTGGCCAGAATGGCTTGTGCAGAGGAAGCAATGGAAAGCGTGGTCAGA
The DNA here is from genome assembly GCF_000151845.1 of Pteropus vampyrus. NCBI lineage: Eukaryota > Metazoa > Chordata > Mammalia > Chiroptera > Pteropodidae > Pteropus > Pteropus vampyrus. The sequence goes on from NW_011888951.1 coordinate 443,171, forward strand.
GGTAGTGGTCATGTCATGTAGGGCCTTAGAGACCATTGTAGGAACTTCAGATTCTCCCGAGTGGCATGGAGAGAACTTGAGTCTGGTGATAGCACAATGAAATGATCCAACTTACATTTTAAAAGGATCACCTAGCTATTGTTTTGAAACATGATAGGGAGAGTAAGATTAGAAGTTGGCTGACCAGTTAGGAGGCTGTTTTCATAATCCAAGCCAGAGGGTATGGTGGCTCAGATCAGAGTGTTGGCAGTAAAGGTGGCTAGAAATGATCAGATTCTGAATATGTATTAAAGGTAGAATCAACAGGATTTACTGCTGGATTGGACAAAAAAATGTGAAAGAAAATGAATCTCAGGTGTAAAGCCTGGGAACCTGAAGAACAGAGTTGACTTTTAATGAGATGACGTAAGGTGGAACAGGTTTGCAAGATCAGGAGTCAGTTTAGACACAGTAAGTTGTAAGGTTCTGAGAGGTCAAGTAGGCAGTCGAATATTTAGATTTAGAGTTCTAGGTAGAGGCCCAGGCAGGAGGTATGATTAAGATAATATAGCTTCATTACCTAGCATAGTGTTGGGTGTATCATAGTGGTGGTTTTGAAACTTAGCTACACATTCTCTGACATTTCTTCCATCAAGAGGTGAAGTCTGCATTTTCTTCCCTTGAATCTGGGCAGAATCACAACTGCTTTGGACAATAGAGTATGACACATGTGACAATATGCAACTTCAGAGTCTGTGTCATGAAAGGCTATGCAGCTTCCACCTCATTCATGAGAACACTCACACTTGCAGCCCTCAGCCCCAACATAAAGGATCTATACCCTAAAGCTCTCATGCTAAAGACACCTCATGTAGATTCTCTGGTTGACATTTTCAGCTAAGCCTAGCCTTCTAGCATTCCTACAAAGCTAGAAGCAGTACCCTCCAGACAGCCTACCCACCAATGAAATACCACTAAATGAATTTCATCAATGCTCTGTGGGAAAGAAGAATCAGCCAACTGAGCCTTGCCCAAATTCTTGTCCTACAAAATCATGTGATATGAAAAATGGTCATTGTTTTGGGCCACTCAGTTTTGGAGTAGTTTGTTTTACATCAATAGATATCTGAATAACTAGATAGCCTTCATTCTTTTTAGTTATAATAAATGTATCATTCCCCCCATAAACAGAAGGCTCAAGGGAATTCTATAAAAATATTTTTATTGCATAGTTTAGACAACCAAGCAGAGAGAGGTTGATGAGAGTTTTTCTTTTTCTAAATCCGAGAGTGAAGTCCTACCCTAGAGCATTCCCCTTAGCCAAGTAAGATTTTGTTTAGTCACATGGTCTTGGCAAGAGAAAAATCATAGCTCTTTTGAGCTGGGAATGTTTTTCAGTTGGGATGCTGACAAAAACGGCACTTGAATTTTGATTAATTAAAATTGGAGTTGTTGTCAAAAGACTTATATTTATGTTTACTTCTGCCTCTTAATAGTGATTTGAGCAAGTCCCTGCATAATAAAATATAGGAGTTGGAAAATTTCTGAAAAACCAACTAGTCTGATAAGTCCCATTTTAGAGATGGGGGAACTTGAGGTCCATAGGGGGAATGTGAAAACACACCTTGTAAATACTTATCCACTGTGCCTCACATATGGTGGATGTTGCATAAATGTGCTCATTGATTTTGAGAGAAAACACTGATGCAGCAGATCACTAGGCCTCACTTTTTCATTATTTGATGGATAGTTACCAAACATCTTCTATGAGTCAGGCCATATCTTTGAATTTCTGAGAAGGGCCATATCGTAGATGCCATCTAGTTACTTAGTTTTGCAAGGGAATGTCAAGAACACAAGGCAATTGTAGAATTAAATGAAAAAGTAGAATGAGAGCCCTGAGAATGGGTGCTGAGTCCAGGGCGGGGTTCGTCCTGGGAGCATCAGAGAAATTAGCATCTGAGCTGAATATCAGAGGAAGAATAATATCTGGGTATATCTTATTGAAATGATTCAAAATTTTACGTGAATTCTTGTTCTCTGGTTCCGTTATCCCACCCACAAAGGTAAGAAAAGTGTTGTTTTGAGAACCATCTTGGCCCTGGCAGTAAGTATTTGTGACTTTGAGCAAGTCTTCAGAATCTTCATCTGTAAAATGATAGGTCGAATCAGAGTCTTCAATTACTACTCTGACTTCTGACATTCAAAGATTCTGTACCTGACATTAAAGGAGAATTTCTGGTTCATGAGAGGGTTCAGATTAGTGATGGTTATTTTATTTATTGGTAAACCCACTGTTTTACTCTAAGTAGCATTTGAAATGAAAACTCACAGCTCAATTGCCTCCATGTTTTTTTATACTTCTCTGGCTCATGAACTCAGAATGTGGTATGATAGTACATTACTGTAGTATGATAGTACAATACTGAGCTGCTAATATCTTCAAGTCAAAAATTTACTTCAAATTCTGGTCCCATGACTTTCAGGCCATGTGTTGGGATAGTGAGTCCCTGACTGAGTATGAGAAGTAGAACCCCCTCCAACTCATGTCAGACGCATAACATGCATGAGAGAGAGAAAGAGAGAGATTGAGAGAGACCTGTGGATTAAGCCACTGAGATATAGGAGTTTCTTGGTTACAACAAAACCTATACTGTCCTGACCACTAAATACTTAAAAGTTTTCTTTTCAGAGCATGTATATTAGTTTCCTATCGCTGCCGTAACAAATTATCACAAACCTGATGGCTCAATGCAATACAAAGTCATTCTCTAGCAGTTCTGGAGGTCAGATGTCTAAAAGGGGTCTGCAGAGCTGCATTCCTTCTGGAGGATCTAGGAGAGGAGTCGGTTTTCTTATCCTTTTCAGCTTAGAAGCCTCCCACATTCATTGGCTCATGGCCCCTTCCTTAAGATTCAAAGTGAACAGCATAGCGTCTTCTTTCTGGCCTCTGCTTCCATCTTTACATCTTCAGAGACTCTGACTTTCCTCCCATCCTCTTAAAAGGACCCTAATAATTACTTTGTACCCACCTGAACAATCCAGGATAATCTCCCACCCATCTCAAGATCTTTAACTCAGTGACATTTGAAAACCCCTTTTACAATGTAAGGTAGCACATTCACAGGCTCTGAGGATTAGAGTACAGATATCTTTGAAAGTGATTATTACTCAGCATATCAGAGTCGTAGCCAATCTTGACTCTTACTCACCTTGAAGTATTTTTTTTTTTCAGAGCATGTGTCACAGTTGTGAAAAGAAAACCTGTATAAATATCTATTTAGTTTCTCACACTCCAGATTATATATTCTATTAGGAAAGAGATGTGCCTATTTCTTATTCACTGCTCCCTCTCCTGATGGCTTAAATGGTTAAATAACAGTGACAACCACACACACACACACACACACACACAAATAATAATAATATTTTGGGGGCTAGGCACTGTGCTTAGCCCTTCCTGTGAATAATATGATTCGATCTGCACAGCAGCCTGGCAAAAATAAATAACATTACCATTCCTGTTGTCCAGTAGAGAAACTGAACCTCAATGGATTTAAGTAACTAGCTCCAATGGCCACTCAGCTACTAAGTGATGGATCCAAGAGTTGAACCCAAACCTGTCTGACCCCAGATATTTTTTCATTTAATAGACAAGGTGCCAAGGGCTGATGAAATGAAAGACAATTTAGACCTTCCTTAAGTTACTCAGAATTCAATAAGAAAGATTTACAAAAATAATACAATTATAATACAATGTGGCAACTATAACTTGATGTGAACAATGACATTATGTTCAAGTAACAGCAGAGAAGAAGAATGTTTTAACTTGACCTTGGTAAGTCAGACTTTCTGAAAGGAGGTGGTTTCTGATTACAGTTTTAAAGGATGAAAAATGTTCACCAGGCAATGGGGGATGGGAGAGGGAAAGACATCCCAGGAAAAGAGAACAGCGTATATGAAGGAACTGAGGCAGGAAATAGCATGGTGTATTTGGAGACAGTGGCAGAAGAGAAATGTGGGGACTTGTTTGTCTCTGTTCCATCCTCCACACAGCACTAGACAAGTACTGGGGTGAAGAGCTTGTAGGCGCTGACAGGAAAGATATAGTGGACACTGAATTAACTAAACTAAATCTTCCTTCCCCTCAAATTGCTTATGAGTCAGTAAGTATGAGGTTAGAGAATTGCTCAGTTTTAAAGTTAGAGCTAGAGCTTCATAGAACCATTGTAATTAATGAGTCCTACTTTAAAACATCCCCCCTTTTTTATCTCCATCTCCATGAGGTGTCTTCATCCATTCATTAATTTACTGTGTATTTTTTGAGTACCTACTATGTGGGTGGTGGGTGCTGTGTTAAACACTGAAAAATCAAACTAACTGTTCTTTCTCGTTGGTAAGCCAATTCTAACAGTTAACTGTTCTTTCTAACTGGAAAATCCTTTTGTGTCAGATCTACATCACTGATATATATTTTTAAAAAATGTCTTGAATCTGTGTTGCATTATGGTTATTTAAAATATTTTATTGAAATTGTCTTCATCTTTTATTTTATTTGATAGTCATAAGAACTTAGTAAGGTAGACAATTCAAATATAATAATTTGCATTTGAGGTATTAACAAAAAAAAAGACTGGATTTTATATTTTCAATTTGTCAGCAAATGTTTTAGCTAACTTTCTCAGGCCATGATAAATTCTTTAAGAAATAAATTCTATATTGTTGTTTAAGATTGTGGTTAACAAATTTCATATCTGCATGTTTATGTGGTCAACATGTATTTATTAACTGTTTGTTCTGTGACCAGTATCAAGTAAGACTCAGGGACTTCTACTTACCACAATTTTCAAAAACAGAAGATATCCCATTCTACAGATGAACAAATTGAGGCTCTGAGAAATTTCTCAAAGACCTCAGTGACATACCAGATATTCAAAGTCTGGTTTGATTCCGATATTGATATTTTTGCCTCAATGAGCCAAAAGCATACTCATTCTTCTTGAAGACTCAAGGATATTCACCTTATAAATCAGAAAATTAGATCACTTCACTTCTAGTTTTTAATCTTCTCTTAAAGCTAAGCCATTGCATATGGTTGTTTTACTTTTCGCCAGCATCATCTGAAATTAAAGACTTATTATTTCCTCTTGTCAGTTATACAGAGAATCTCAGTTAATGTTCTGTGAAGCCATGCATTTTAGTTAGCAGAGCCTGTTTCATTCTGCCCTTTAATTATTTTGGCTGTTTACCTTAAGCTGGTGTCTCTGAGTTTATCAATTCAAAGCCATCTCCATCTAGTTGCCTTTGTCATTTTTTTTCCTTGCTAGGATCCCCTTTAATTTTTCAGATTAAAATGGCAGTAAACTAAGAGATATTTCTGGGACGAAGTGCAAAATGGCTGTGTGGATTGAATCTAAGTAAAGCAGAACTAAATGTTTGAGGAGCGGGTCCTGTGCTGCTGTCCATTGTTCTGAACTCGCATTGTTGGCTAGACTGAGTACAAGGTGGGAAATGGAGAGAGGAGTGGGAGAAATAGGGCAATTTTACGTGAGGATTTCACAACATAAGTAGAACCAATGGGGTGGACTGGAGTGAAAGCTCCAACGAAACCCATGGATACTTTATGTCAGTGAATGCGGAAGGAAAGGGAGGCCAAAATGGAAATATTTTGATTATTGGAAACTAAATACCCTATCAGAACAGATATGATTTTCCCATCTAAAACTATCAGCCAATTAATTCTATAATTCTGAATATGTACTCTTTGCCACAGATAATCAGTTCATATTTGTCAAAATCACGATCATCATGAACATCACTCCCTGTCTCTCTTCTTACCATCATCAGTCACTTTATGTCACAGCTGTCCTCATCACAATATTATCATGGGCCTCCTTTGTACCAGGCACCTAGCCAGTGTTGATGTCCATGGCATTCCTGTGATGTGAAGGTCGTATCCCCATTTCACTCATCAGGAAATAGGGAACAGAGAACTGAAATACTAGCTTTATCGGAGTGACAGAGCCAGAATTCATAGCGATGGGATTCCAACCTAAGACTTTTTAGTCCCGAGGCCCTATTCAACCCTACTGCTGCTCTTAAAGTACTTCTCAGTCTAGGGAGGAAGGGAAGAATGTTAAAGACAGTAACAGTGTAATAAACACTGCAGCCGAGAGAAGTACAGGGTTCCTGGGAGTACACAGGAATCATCACCTCTCGCTGCATACCTGCCTGACGGAAGGCTACCTCAGGGAGTTGTAGCTGAGCTGAGTCAAGCAAGACAAATGTTTTTCAGACAATAAGAAGAGAGATGAGCATTCCAGGCAGAGGATAAAATGTGTGCACGAGCTTGGAGATGCTCATTCGTTCGACAAATATTTACTGTCTTCTCTGTTCCAGGTGCTAGGTTAGGAAACCCAAGGGTGAATCAAAAAAAAAAAAAAAAAGAGGAATGCACTCAGTGCAGTGAATGAACTGGAGGAGATAAAACTGAAAGCTTCAAGAACAATAAATATTTAGAGGGGAAATATCAGAAGAAAACAAGCTGAGAATATAATACCTGTATTGTGTTTTAGAATGCATTTTCACAAACCTAGTACATAGCAGCCAATCAACTAGTTATTGAATGATTGAATAAATGAATGATCTCTGTTGTCCTTTAAAACAACCTATTTACTTTTAGGTTCCATAAGGACAAAATATTTGTTTACCACTATCACCACTGATAGCTGCAGTGGGGCCACTGAGTTGCAAAATCCAGGAGACACTGTTTACTTTGTAGTCTATGTGAATGATCTATGTGATCACGATGTGACTAGTGCCTCTGGAGTTGTGCAGCTTGGTGGCTGGGGTTCCTGTCTGATATAGAGGATTAACGTTTGTTGACTGAATAAGCTAATATGAACAAAGAAGGCAGAAGGAAGACTAGACAGTAATTACTATTATTCAACCTCTTACTCATGTAAGCAGCATTAGTTAACTCTGCTGTAAATCAGCACATCTATTTCACAGGTGGGGAGTAGATATAAAGTGACCCTCTCAGCATATACATTTATTGAGCAGAAGAGCCAAAAGTAGAACCCAGGCCTCTCTCAGTCCATAATTTTCTACTACAGCACACAGTGTCTCTAAATCCATTAGTTTGTGATTTCCTCTTAGAGGCCAAGGATGAGCCTTTCCCAGGAAGCAACTGGGCTGAAGAATGTGTCATTGGCCTTGCAGGGCTGGCACCCTTTCAAGGTGAAAGGAACTGGGAGCTGATGCTGGCAGCCCTTGTCAGGGATTGGTGTATCACTAAACCTCTTCCTCAAAAGGGTCTGGTTTTACTAATTCTTTGGGTAAAGACGATCCCGAGATTTAGTGAGTGGAGTAGCAGAATACATATTCAGAAAGCACAAAGACTATCGAGCATCACTTTTGGCCGAAGACGTTTTGTCCCAGATAAATTTAGGTCCTTGCAAGCAGCTCTCTTTGACTGTTTGAAGGCGAAAGTTGAGGCTGTGGTAGTGTGTTAGACAGAGCTATGAGACGGAGGCCAGAGATCTAGGTTGGCCCTTTATTAGCTTTTCAGTCTTAAGCAAGTAACATGGCCCCTCCAGCTTCAGTTTCTTCATCTGTAAAATGGAGTAATCACTCCCCCACTGCAGCATTGCAGAAGAGGAAACAAAATCATGTGTGAAGGAGTCCAACTCAACGTGGTAGAGTGGAAAGAGCTTGAGTTTTAGAATCAGACTTGCTTTTTAATTCAAATTTACCTCTGAATAATGATGCAAACTTTGACCACACTAATAATAGTAACAATAATCATACTAGCATTCATAGAAAATAGTATGAGCCACTGTGCTGATAAGCAGCATGGATCGTCTAATGAATAGGCAACAATGGAGTAAAGACTATCATTGTTGCTATTTCATTGATGAGAACCGAGGCGATGAAGGTAAAGTTCAAAGTCTAGCTGAAGGTGAAAGGGCCAAGATTCAAACACAGGTTCTCTGACTCCAAAGTCTACAAGTTTTTAATCTCTAAGCTAAACTGCTCTTTCTCCAAGCCTCAGTTTTCTTATCTATAAATGGAGTTAATACCTGCCCTGCCAGGTTGTTAGAAGAATCTTGTACCACTGCAGTGGTACAAGCTCAGCAAACACATGGCGTAGAGGTGGGGCCGTGGTGGTAATGGTGGTGGAAATGATAATAACGAAGGTGATGATCGGCACTCCAGATCTTAAAGATGACTTCCATGGCTGTTATTGAAGGTAGAAGGTACTGACTGATGGAAAACCAGAAAGGAGTTGCTTTCTCTTTTTAAAAAAAAAAACAAAACAAATTCATCTAACACCTGTAAAATCTGTCTCACTTGCATTTAGAATGGTGTCTTTGATTTCTCTTACTGTTTCTACACACAGCTGGGACTCTAATATAAAAAAACAAATTTAAGAAATTAAAATGGCCACATTGGCTAAAGAGTTTACATCATATGGTGTAGGGCGAAAGCAATAAAATGGCTCAAAGAAGTTATTCAACCCTTCTATTTTTGGTGCTCGGTAAATTGCACTTTAAATAAAACTGTCATAAACTCAAAGGACACTGAGTGACTTGTTCTGTCTGGGGTGCGAGAGGGCAGCATGGAGATCAGGAGGCCCTTTTAAATAAGGATGCTCTGTGGTTGAATTTTCCAACTTGTTGGCAGCCAGTTTCTCGTGAACTTTCTCTGTTCTTGCCCTAAGTTTCAGTGCCAAACGAGCACAGGAAATAAAGTTGGTGAGGCCAGTAATGGGGTAGTTTGAGGACTGGCCTGTGTGCAGAAATCATAATTTCTGGCTTCAGGCTCTTATCCCCAGACTGTTAACTAAGTCAAACTGGAGCCCCTTTGCTGGGAGCTGCATTTTCAACTTGGCATCTGAGAAAGTATGGCCCAATTTCTCCTCCGAGACCTTCACTCCCACCACAATATACAGTTAACCAGCAACATTTTAGTATCCGAAGCAATCTTGAACTCATTGTGGATTTTTGGTTTTCTGATTCCCTAAAGACATCATAAACTTCGTTCGTTTCAAATGAATAGCTGTCCGCCTTTGTTTTTCACTGTGCTTGAGGGGTTCTGCACAGTCCCATTCCTTGAGTGAGGGGATTTGAAGCTGGTAAAATATTGATTTCTAATTCACCATCTCCTTTTATAGTCTGTGAAGGTAATTTGAACCATAAATGCAAACATGTTAAGTTTGTTTTCAATGCCTTGCAAGGCATTTCAGGTTATAGCCTCAGCTCCGTTTTTCACCCTTCTCCATCTCACCTCTCAGCCATAATTCCCACTTGGAAACCCACACTCGCCAGGCTCTCTCAGGCCTCAGGTCTTAGAATGTGTGTACGTACAGAGCTCCCCACTCTTTTGACAGTCCAGCTCCTATTTGTTCTTCATGGCTGGCTTTCTCCAGGGAGGTCTTTGCACTGCCCAAACCCAGGTAGTCTTTCTCTCTGCCTGCCCTGGTGCTGTCCCATCACAGCAGCGACCATGGGGTGCTGTCATTGTCTGTTTACTTGTCCATGTTATCCATAAGACTGGGCCCCATGAGGGGAAGGCCTGCGTCTGCCTTATTCATTCATGTTACCCATAGCAGGCATGCAGCAAATAATTTTGGGTGAATTTGGGAAAAGATAAACGAAAATCTGTCATTAGAGGAAAGGCATGCTATAGCATAGAGTTCGTTTGAAAATATCTCACTTTGGTGTCAGGGCTGGGTTCCAACCTCGGATCAAATGCTCATTAGCTATGTGACCTGAGCAAGCTGCAGAAAACTTCGATCCTTGGTTTTGTCCTCATCTTCAGAGGCGCAGCTCAGAAGCCCATTGTAAGGATTGCAGTAATTGAAACAAAGTATACTTTTTGCTGTGCACAGTGTCTGGAAATGTAGTAACATAATAAGATATAAGAATTCAATGCACCTTTCATATTTTTTTATGTGAAATTACTCCTAATTTTTTCTCAGTTCCGTCCATCCATAAATACATCTAAATGCTTTTTAATCAGCTCATTTTAATTCCAAAGAACACATATCGTCCATTTGTGCTTTGTGTGCCTAGGCATAGTGACAGAAGCATGAGTAAAAAAGAATACAGTCTGGTCCATGCTCCTGAGGACCTCACACTGTGAATGAGGTGCAGGTAAAGCAGGCACATTGGTAAATGATTTCAACAAAATTAAGTCAATGGAGAGGTAGAGGTAAACAAAGGGTGTTATAAAGTATGGAACAGGTAGGCACTCTTAGCCCAACCTAAGCACTAGAAGAGCCTTCTGAGAAGGATTGATAATACAGCTAAATCTCAAAAGATTGAATAAGTTTAGCCAGGTGAGTAAGTATGGGAAAGACATTCCAGGCTAAGGGAACAGCATGAACAAATGCACAGAGGCGAGTTCAGTTTCAATGGAGGGGTGAGTTAGAGGCAGGAAATGGTGGGAAATGAAGCTGGAGACAAAGGCAGGAAAAGATCAGAAGGACTTACGTGTATGGCTAAGGAAAGTATAATTATCAGAGTAATGGGGAACCATTGAAGGGTTTAACAGGGAAATGACATGATCAGAACTGCATTTTAGATGTGTCATTGACATGAACTTAATTTGTAAGTCTCTAAGAAAGTCTTTTTAAAGAAGATCCCCCATAGGTCATTACTCAAGAAATCTATTCATTCATTTCATTCAATATTAGTTTGGCAAATATTTATTGAGTACTTACTAGGACTAAAGCATCATGCTTGAGACTGTGGGCTCTCCAAAGGTAAGTATATTTTTCTACCTGCTGTCAAGAGGTTCACAGACTCTTAGGGAAGACGAGTCATCTACTTGAGTAATTGTAATAGGACATAGTAGGTAGTAAGAGAAATAAGACCAAAAGAAATTTGCAGATGAAATGCTATAAGACATGTTTCCCAATGTAGTCCTTGGACCAGGTGCTGAATATAAATCACTTTATAAATCACTCAAAGTGATTTATAAAATGTAGACGTCCCAGAGATTCTGTCTCAGTGGGGCTGGTCCAGGAGTCTATAGGATATTTCCAGTATCCAGCCAGATTTAAGCACCATTGCCAGAAGAGGAATGAGGAAGGAGAGGTTAATTTGGAGGCCAATGATGAAAGGCCCTCATGGCATAGGAAGCCTGTGAGCTGAGCCTAGAATGATAAGTAGAATTTGGACAGTAAATGCCTGGCAAGGACTTAGCAGGTGGCGTATAGCCTAGGCTGTGGTCAGATGCAGGAAATGAAGATAGCTGTTGGGGGAACCCTAGGAGATATGCACAAATGCAACATAAAGAGGTGTAATGGTGGTTTGAGACCAGATCGGGGAGGCAAAGGAGATGATACTGTATTGTATTGATAGATAGTTGTGAAACATTGCTAATTTTTCAAAACTGAAAAGATAGACTATATTTTAAAGCCATCTAGATCCTGGAAGAAATTTTTGAGTGAGGCCAAGTCACCAGTTATAAAATGATTGCAAAAATCTAAATAGAAGATTATCAGCTGGACAAAGAATAACTATAGTCATGGCTACCATTTATTATGCTTGGAGTTAGAATAAGCATTTTTGATTTTTTTCTTCTGTAAGCCTTGAAAGAACTCCAGGAAATGGATAGGAACAAGACCTTGATCCCTTAGCCATAATTCCAAAATCTAGTAAGCTCTGAAAATCATCATTTTTCATAACTATTTTGGTATTGAAACCGTTTCATAACTGTTTTGGTACCCTACCTGGACTGGCATGAGATATTTTATGGTATTTCTTTATCCTACGTTAGACTAACATTAATATGTTTTACTCCAGAAATTGCACCACACTCGGTCCCAGCATGCTGCCACAGACCACATATGTAGAATTTGTAATATGTTATCTTCCTAAAATGGAAAAATTTCTGAATTCCAAAGTACACCCAGCCCAAGGGTTTTGTACAGTTGGTATAGACCTAATTAATATTTTATAAATGCTAAAACTAACCTGAGCAATTTTCCAAAGAAAGAGGAAGAAATGGAGCCCGAGTGTCTGAAGGAGAGGTATAGATGGACAGGATTCTGTAGCAAGATGGCTAACCCATATGTTTTCACTTTGGATGCTGGGAAGAGGACTCTCTGTGTTGGTGCCCAAGTACTTTGGGGTTCTTGGATGAAAGTTCTGATGGATGGGCAGAAAGGCCCTCACAAAGAGAAGGGTTATAGGCAAATGTGGACAGGAAAGAGGCAGAGCGATAGCATATTAAATCACTAAAATGCTTTCTGCACCAACATGTCTTCTCTTTCTTATTGCCCTTCAAAGGCAACTGAAATTCCTGACTTCTTCTGTGAGTGGTAGTTTTGAAGACCCTAAATAAGAATGGCTTCAGGGAAGAAGAATGGCTTTCTTCCTCCCACCTCATTTGCTCTATGCTCCGATCTGTTCACCTGAAAAATATGATAGACTCAAATGCCTCTATGCCTTTGCCTATGTTGTTCCTTTAACCTAAAATGACTTTCTAGCCCCTGCTTCTCTCCAATAAAAACCAACTTATTCTTCAATCATATCTTTGGGAAGGACTGCCCGACTGGGCCAAACCAAACCAATTTTTCACTGTATTTTTATTGATCCCATACGTAGACTTTGGTTAGGTGATTGTTGATATAAGTGTCTTTACTAAACAGGGATCAAATATTTTGAATTGCTATGTTTAGCTGGCCCAGTTATCAGCCAAAAATACAGTGATAGAAAGACAGATAGAAATCTTTGCTCTGGGAAAAGATAGAGTTTAGTGGGAGGACAAACCAGTAAACAGAGCGCAATAAGCATGGAGAAAAGTAAGCAGAGGGAGGCACTTTATCCAGAACTGGGAGAAGCCAGGAGGTTTGGAAATACAGTGCCTTGAATGAGTAGGGGTTACCCAGTGTGTCACTCTCCTGCTCACAACCTTTCCAGGCTTCTCGGTGCCTACCGAGTGAAATCCTGATTCCTTAATTCGAACTCTGAGTTTCTGCGTGCTCCTGCTCTAATAGATAATTCCAGCTCTTACACACTGCAAAGTAGGAGCTACCGTGGGTGCATTCTAGGTCAAGATAAAAAATGGGAAGAGAGTTTCACCAAGGTTAGAATTCTAGGCACATGCTATGCTTTTCTCTAGGCACAAGTACAGATGAAGTGGGAGGGAGGCAGGAGAGTTGATGTATTCCAGAGAGCAGCGATAGTGATTGTCCACGGGATCGAATCTGGGTGTACGGGGAAATGAAGGCAGCAAAAGACAGAAGACAGGGAAGAAGAATTGAGGCCTAGGGATTAATTCGATGGGGCAAAAAAATTTCCCAGAGTTGGGGTACCAGAAATGGCTAGTGGGTGAGATAGGAGGTGGCGACCCAGGAGTAAGATACTTGAAATTAATATGCCGGAGATGGGATGGTCTAAGATATATGTTCATGGAAATTCGTGGCTGAGATAGTGCAGAAGACAAGACCAACAGAATGAAACAGGGGTGTTGGAAGGATAGTCTACATGGATTCTAAATTTGCTTATTGTCATGGGAGTCGTCGTGGAAGGAGAGGAGTGAGGCAGGTGCCAAAGTCCTCAATAAGTAAACAGCAGTGACCAGGCATGTTGTAGATGACTTCAGGAGGAAGAAGTCGGCTTACTGTGGTATACCATTAGTAGGAGTCAGTATTTCTGAGGAAGAAGAAATGATGTGGAAGAAGAAATGAGGAGCTCAGAGAACATGTACCCACCTCCTAGACAGGAGTGAGGAATGTGGAAGAAAAAAGCAACACTTGGGAAACCATCAGGGGAAGCCATGTCTTCTGGGGAGTCATCAGTTTGCCTTAGAGCAAAGAGGTGGAGGATATGTTCACAGAAGAGATTAAGGACATGAAGAATTTTGCTAACCACTGTGAGTTCCAGAGAGCTCAGTGGAAGGTTTGGGATGCTGAGGAAAGGGAGAGAAATGGGGTTCGATTTGGGATGTTAGAGAGATCTGTGGGAGATAAGGCCCCGTGTTAGTGGGCTAGCTTGGCTTCCTTCTGATGGCCACAGTAAACAGGAATATAGGCACGATGGCCTGTCGTTTTAGGGGAAAATGAGTCATTGACTGACTGTCGTCTCCTCTTAAGGATTGAGAACTTAGGCAGCTTTAATGGTGATGCAGGGGGGATTGTGGCGAGGAAGGCATAGTGATCTTATTATGACCATGAAGGACTCTGTGGGCTGCCTTTAAAGTCAGCAGTGGGCTGACTTTAATGTCTGTGGGGGTTGGATTTTATTGGTAGCATGATGCAGCCTATGGGGTTGCAACTGGAGGAGGGGCCATCTTACCAAGAGTACTGATCAGAGGCCAGACCCTTACCAGGCTTTCTACACACTTAACTGAAACCTTATGATAGACCCACGTGGTGGGCATTCTTAGCTCCATTCTTGGGTGCAGAGAGACTTTAGTAGCTTGTTCAAGGCCACAGATTAAGCAGAGCTGGGGTTCTTACCCATACCCCACCTGAAGGGTAAAAAAAGTACTGGTTTGACCTGATAGATAATGGGGTGTGCAGTTACTGATTCTCACATCTTGATGATGTAAGCTTTTAACCTTTCTGTCCTGTCTGTTCAGAAGGCATATGGGAGGATTTCAAATGGTGCTTCTATGCTCTATTGTTTCTACCCCTTCCTGGAGGCTTCAGAATTAATAGCTGGTACTAGGAACATGACTGTTTTGCCATTACTATAGCTCTTGGAGTAGTGAAGGTTGGATCGAAGCCCTTTTATTTATGAAGGATGACTCAGGCTCTATTTTTAATTGCCTTTTATTTCTTTCCATCTTAGGTAGAACTTGGCAGCTGTTACTGCTGCTCTTCTTGGACTCGTAATTTCATGGCTTCTGCTGCCTTCTCTGTACTTCGGATTTTGAACTTGCATTTTTTCTTAAGCCTCTTGGATTCCCCTACAGGAGGAAAATGTTCAGTGTGTGATAAACTGTTGCCATTTATGTTGCTGTTGTTTCTCCCTCATAGAAGGCAATATTCAGCAATTTTCAGAAAATGAGCTGACTTTTTTAAAGTCAAGAAATATGCATCAAAATAGTGTCTTCTCCTTTAGGAATTTATTTTATGTATATTTTTATGACGACTTTCTTCTCCTGAATTACTACTAATTTATTGAGTACCTGCAATCTTTGCTCACTACAGTTTGCGGTGTGGTGTGATATATGCCATTTGTAGGTGTAAGGCCAGGTTGCTGTGACATGGGAAAGGCTTACTAAACATCCTGTCACATCGGGGTGAACTCCACAGAGGGTGGAGCAGCTATCTGCACCCTACTTTATAAGCCAGAAATCAGAACATGTGATTTGACACAGAATTTGTTTTCATTTGTAGATCTATTTTGAAAGGATATAACACTAAATTGTATTTTGTTATCTAGTTCTACATTTTCTTATCTTTTTTGAATTACATTAAATCAGAACTACCTTGAAAATCCAAGATACATGGTCATAATAGCAATACAATTTATTAAAAATCTAAAAATACCCCACTCACATTAGATGCAATGTTGTGCTCATCTCAGAATAAATAACCAAAAGCCTGAGAGAGTATTTTAAAAGCAAATGTAAATTGGTTTCCTGGGATTTTTGTTCATTTAAAAGATGTGATTAGAAGTATGTTTTTTATATAATTTCTAAAGGGTGGCATATACAGAATTGATTATGAAATATCTATGAGATAAGGTAGCAAAAGAATTGTAGATTAGAGTGAAATTTATAAGTAAAGTATATTAGAATAGTTAAGATCCGTTCTAGAGTCAAACAGCCTTAGATTCAAATTCCTGGCTCACTTTCTTACTATAAACTGGGAAAGTTACCCAACATCTGAGGCAGTAACAATACCTGCTTTGTAGTGTTATTGAAACGACTAAGATACACATAATGGTTTTAATAAGGATGACGAGGATAGAGAAATCAAAGTTATCAACTCTCTGAAATTAGCAAGGAGAAAAATACTTCCCAAGAAGCTAATATTATAATATTTATGCTCATTTGATCAATTATAAGCTTATTTCTAAAAATATTAGCCAAAAAAATTTCTAGACCCACCAATAAATTCTTGGGTTTAAGGAGTTCAGGAAAGAGCATGTGTTCTGGACCCTGATTGTGTGAGTCCCAGGTTTGACTCTTCCTTGCTGTGACCTTGGACAAGTTACTGAGGCTTTAGGTGCCTCAATATATATCCTGGTCTTTATCCTGGAAAAATACTGTGTTAGACATAACTTTAAATAAGGTAGGTATTTAGAGTAGTACCTGGCACATGGTAATGTCATATAAGAATATATATATCAAACAGGCATTAAAGCCTATTATTATTACTTAGATTCCTATAAAATAGAGGCCTCTTGTTTGATAGCGTCTTTCCCCCCTACTCTGGCTAAATATAGTCATGTAAATATAATAATACTATATTTAAAGAACTGGAATTCAGACGTAACTGTTTCACACTGGTCTCCTTATTTTTAGGAAATAGCAATGTCTGTTTCTCTTAGCTGCTTGCTACCTCCTTAGTTAATTTCCATATCAAAGAGATAAATCCCTTCTGTTCAGAGGACCCACTGTCTTTTATCTTAGGTCGTTCCCATAATATCTCTGGAATTGTTTTGGCCTTTGCTTCTCAGATGAGGTGTTTGAAGCTTGCCCAGTCCAGATCAGAAGTGCCAAAACTACCTTCCAGAGCTATTTTGGAGGTTGTCTTCTATCATCATAGCAATTAGATAATTTGTTTCTGTGTGTGCATTCTAAGATGCCCTTAGGAAAAAAATTTTAATTCTGTAGTTACAGTTTATGAGTTATGTGAACCTTCTCATTTTTCTCAATGTTCACTCACCGATTCATTCAGCCACCATTTTTTTAAGCTCCAGGGACAGTACCGAGAGTACCAAAATAAATAAGATACTGTCCCTGTCTTGAAGGAATGCTAAAAGACTTGTAAATCAAGGATTCGTTCATTCACCAAATTTTTATCTAGCAGCCACTATGGGCCAAATATGCTTCCAGGTGGTGGCACTACAGCAGTGAACAAATATTGATGCAAGTACCTGTCCTCAAGGAGTTTACATTCTGTTGGAGGGAGATAGTATGGTGGGCACTGATAGGTGCTGTGAAGAAAAGCAAACTGGGATGCATTGTTCAGGGTTTTGTAGTTATAGACAACCAAATAAATCTGTTGCTGCCAGTTTGAGAAAAAGGGATTTATAATAGATTATTTTAGGAACTTTCAGAAGGGCTAGGAATGAGCTTTTACCCGATAGCTAAGGGAACAGTCCAACACCCATGTGGGACTGCCCCAGTGAGAACCCACTCATGCTGCTGCCCATTGCACAGCATGGTCTGCCATGGCCATTCCGCAGAGGGTCCGCTCCTTCCCCTGAGTACTACACCCTCGCATGCCCGTTTCCCACACCTCCCACTGCTTGGCAGAATTCTACCTGAAAGAGTGCCTGGGTAATGTAGTTCTGAGCATTCCAGGCTCGGTGGGAAGGTTCCCTAGAAAGTGTGAAGGGAGCCAGTCTGCTTCCAGGATAGGGTAAGTGAGGGGAAGGGAAGGTGCTGTTTTACATAGAGTGGTCATGAAAGATGTATCCTTAGAATTGCACATAGCTGCTAGAAATAGATAGCACCACCCCTCTTCAAAATAATAGCTTAAGTAAAAGAGATCTATTGTTTTCCCACATGAGAACCCTGAGTATGTCAGCTCCACTATTTCATCAGGAACCTAGCTTTTTCCACTTACCTGTCTACTATCTCCAGTATGTGTCTTTATTTGTGTGCTTCCTAAATAGCTGTCGGACTTTTTGGTAAGCAGAATAATGGCTCTCAAAGGAGTCCAGGTCCTACTTCCTGGAGGAAGTGGATATGTTACCTTGCATGGCAAAAAAAAAAAAAGACTTTGCAGGTGGGATTAAGTCAAGGATCTTGAGATGGGGAGATTAGCCCCGATTATCTGGGGGGGCCCAATATGATCACAGGGGTTCTTATACAGGAAAGAGGGAAGTGCGGATAGAGGAAGATCAAAGAAGATGTGATTGGGGGAGCAGAGGCTGAAATAATGTGAGACTACAGGCCAAAGAATGAAAGTAGCTTCTAGAAGCTGGAAAAGGGAAGGGAAAAAAAGAAAGCTGGATTCTCCTCTATAAGGT
This sequence comes from Pteropus vampyrus, assembly GCF_000151845.1. Classification (NCBI taxonomy): domain Eukaryota; kingdom Metazoa; phylum Chordata; class Mammalia; order Chiroptera; family Pteropodidae; genus Pteropus; species Pteropus vampyrus. Next base: position 461,317 of record NW_011888951.1, read on the forward strand.
CCAGAAGGACCGCAGCCCTACTGTCACCTTGATTTTAGCACAGTGAAAGCTATTTTGGACTTCTGACCACCAAATATATAAGATAATAAATTTGTGTTATTTTAGCTTTTAAGTTTTTTTGAAATGTAACTTATTACAGAAGCAATAGGAAACGCATATAGACCTCCGGCTAGTTCATCTATATATCAGAAGTTTATTCAGCTGAACTTTTATAGAAAACGGCCTCAGTGACTTCTGGTTACATATTAATGGTTGCAGCTATCTGGAAGTGATGCTAGGAAATTCAGTTTTTATCTAGGCACATTGCTGCCCTAAAGATTTTAAGAGTTTGTTACTAAAGAAGAGAAGAAAATGGAATTTGATAGGCAACTAGAATCTCTGATAAGGAGACCCGAACATAAACCTGAAGTAGGTAAGAAAATAGCCTTGTCAAGGCTGTGGAAACCTGTCCAAGATAGAACAGACATTGTCACAAAATAAACCAATAGATGGTGATGAAAGGGATTAGAGAAATAAGCACGATGTACTATGGGAGGAAACAGGGCCTTGGGCTCTGTCTTGGTGGGTGGGAGTGGTCATCAAAGTTTCCTGGAAAACATGCCTAACCCCTTGTTCAAGGCCAGTTCCTCTGCTTTTTACTCATTACGCCTCCCTTCCTTATCCCTCATGGGAGTTTGCTCCATTAATCATTTTCTCTCTTTTAGTCTCTATGTTTCTTTCTCATCAAGCTATAAACATGCCCAAATCTCTCTCATGTGAAAAAAAAAAAAACAAAAAACCTTTCAGTTGACCCTGAATTTCCTTCTAATTACTCCCCTCTCCTTCCTTTGTCATGGCAGCCTCCTAAATGAAAACTCGGTCATTTATTTCACTCTCACCTTTCATTCACTCTGGAGCCTACTGCAGTATTCTTCTGCCATGACATTCTTTTGCAGAGTCCATGAAATGGTTTCCATCCTGACAGGCTCCGCCAGATGCTTTTCAACCTGCCCACCCCATCTTCTTCTTTCCAGATTAACCTCATATCTCTTTGTTTCTTAGACTTTTTTCTTGGCTTCTGCTATTGTCCCACAGCCCTGATCTCATCACACTTTCTCCTAAGTATTCCTGACCAGTCCTGTGGCCTCAACAACCACTTATAACAAGAGCTAAAATTTAATGAGCACTTCTTTCTTCTAAGTGCTCTATGTATACTTATTAATTTAATCTTCATTAACAACTTGTCAAATGACGTCAAAGAGTCTGGAAGCTTTGCTGGAAATGATAGATATTTATTCAAGGGTCGTATAGTTTGCAAACTGGAAACACAACTGGGCAAAAACCCAGGGGTGTTCCAAAGAAGAAAGAAAAGTTAAAAAGTTAATTATAGCAAGAAGTACATTCTTGAGAACTATCAATCCTACAGTCTTTGCCGTAGGATTAGTCTAAGATCGTTATCAGTCAGATGTCAGGCAGTCAGGATGATAGATTCCAGTAGGTCCAGAAGACGGATGCCAGGAGGTCCGGCCATGTTCCAGTGGTCTGGATAATGGATATCAGGTGGTTGTATATGTGAGTCCTTTAGAGGATAATTAGAGGGTTACCTGGAGGTCCAGAGGTATACACAGGCAATGATGCAGGACTGGAACGTTAAAAAAAAAGTTGTTTCCAGGCTAGTTAGAATAAGAACAGTCTTTCTTCATGCCTCAAACTTCATGTTAATAATTTTAGCAGCTTGGTTAAAGTGACTCCATTTTATATATTCCCTATCTTTACTCTTTCCTCGTTTCACCTGTTGGATCAGAATTTTTCCTTCAGAAAACATCATAGATCTTTTTTAAAAAATGCCTTAAAGTCCCTTGTTGCCAGAATGGCAATACCTTCCCTGGGTCCATCATGTCCCTCGGAGGGGAGATATGGGTCAGACACATGCTTGCCATCTTATAACCAGCCGATATGCATGCCAATTTTAAATTGAAGCATTAGGAAAAGACTAATTATTTTTGTGTGTTAATCAGAGGACTCTTATGCCTAATAAAGCTAATGTGTCTTGCTATCATATCAGGAGCTGGCACATACTCCAGCTGCATTTCACTCATAAGCATATATGTCTTATAAATGATATAAGAAATATTCCCAGATAGCAATCACACCAATTTGAAAGATATTTTTGATCCAAGAATCAAGAGCTAAATCAACTAGACAATAATTCTTCTAAGTTTAGAGCACGGTCACTGAGGGTTTTTATCTGTTTCTGCATATGTCCTAAAAGAGGTTATATTTCCAGCTTTAACTGGTATATAAACACAACATTCTGCCTTTATGATCACAGGTGCCACCTTGAGGTGCAGTGATGATATCTAATTCCATCCAATTTTGTAAGACAACTTTTCTCTTTGAAGACTTTTCAGTATTTATTAAAGTTAAGCTCTGTTGGCTGTCATTGAGAGCTTGTTGTTGAGTAAACTTAGTTAAATTTTCAATATAAGCAATAACATCTTCAATTCCTAAGGAAGGTGCTGTTAAGTGATCATACCAATGGAAAACAAATCTAGTCCATTGTGCTTTTAGAAAAGCAGGGTTAGCAGTGGAAGAGACTGAAGGGTGAATACGTCTTTGAGCCTATGGATATCTGATAGTACATTTCCCTACCCACCCTGGGGGTAGCCAAAGCCAGAGGTTTATACCATAAAGCCAATGCATTCCTTTAGGGGCTACCCAATAAGTTTCACATTTTTTTTTCCCAGTCTGTCTCAAACCTATTAGAACTTTTTAAGGTTATAACAGAATTACATTGATGGTTAGGTATTTCCTCTAACATTCTAATACTGTTAGGAAACTCGTCAAGAGTGGTTTCATTGTTCTCAAAATGAAAAAGCTGAAGAGCTTAAATGCCTGTGTCCAGGAGTTAACCATATGAACCCATCCCAAATTTGTACCAATTGTCCAATCGCTCTTGTGCATTTGTCAGGATTCTCACTATTTATTGTCTTTAAGGCTGCTTGAACAGTAGCATTATAGGAAAAAGAGAAACTCTGATCAGTTATTTCCATGGTATTGTTAATTGGCCATTTGTCAGGTTTCGTAATGTAATATCAGCTGAACTTAAAGTTGAATTTTGTTTTTATTCTATAATCATTTTTTGTAAGGCTTTTCTATTAGTCTAATGGAAGGGAGAAACCCACCAACGTAAACATGAAATACTGGATACAGGTATTTGACCACAAACCCAATAATCACTTTGGTTTTTATGTCGAATAAAAGTAAAAGCCCATTAAATAAAAACATTTCCCTTAAAAGAATAACAGGAAAGAATAAGAGAAAGCATAAACAGTTGTTTAGTTAACAGTCTGATGTTGGTTACTGAATATTGTGGTCTTGAAATCTTTGAGGTGAAAGCTCTTTTTAAATGAGACACATGAATCCATGCGTCAACACCTTTTAAATTAGCAGTACAAGGATTTCTCAAAAAACCCGATATGGTCCTTTCCATCTGGGCTGCAGAGAACCTTTAATTAGTTGTCTTTTCCAGTACACAGTTTCTGGGTTAGAGATCACATTGTTTTTAACTCATCGGTCTGTCTAATTTTATTATTATTGCAGAATTTCTCCACAAGCATAGTGTTATGTTTCAAATCTTTTATAAGGGTTTTACAATATTGTATTATGTCTCCTTTTACTGATATTGAATCCTTCTGACAGGAAATCAATTTCATAGGTCTCCCAGTAATTATCTCAAATAGAGACAAGTTATGTTGTTCAGAAGGAGTAGATCGTAAATTCATTAGTACAATCGGTAGAGCCTTTAGCCAGGATATATTAAGATTCTCAGTAAGTTCTGCCAATTCAGTTTTTATTATTCCATTTGTCCTTTCTACCAGCCCAAAAGACTGAAGGTGGTAGACACAATGAAAATACTGTAATATTGGCCAAATTTCACAAAAGTTTTTAGTATTTGTCCTATAAAATGAGTTACCCTGCCACTATGTAGTCCTAAAGGAAAACCCCAAGTAGGAATTATTTTTTCTAAAAGTATGTTTGCTCTTGCTTGAGCTGTTGCCTTTGTACAGAGGCAAAAGCCAAAACAAAAAAAAAAAAAAAAACAAAACATGCGAATTGTTACTAACACATTTCTGTATCCAGAAACGTAAAGTAACTGAATAAAATCAATTTGCCATACTTCAGAGGGCCCGAAAGGTAAGGGAAAATGTCCTATTGAACTATGTAAAGGTTTTCCAGAATTATGTTTGTGACAAACAAGACATTTCTTATATGAGCTTGAGGCAATTTTTGAAGGAGCTTCCAGAAATACTTTGAGTAACTTATCAGTGCCCCAATGTGTTAACTCATGAAGATAAGTCAAAACTGTTTCTTGAATTGCTCCTGGTAAAAGCACTTTCTTATCTAGTCCACACCAGAAATCCAATTCTTTATGGTATTTACAGCCAGCTTCCAGCCATTTTTTTTCTTTTCTTAAGTTAAGAAAGCCCATTGCTGTCTTTTTGTAGTAATTGGTCTAAGTTCAGTTTTGCAGACGTTAAAGCAATTAAGTGTGGCTTTGACATTTGCATAGCAGCCGTTTTGCAGGTCGATCTGTCATCGTATTTCTTTTTGCTAACTTTGAATCATGCATCCAGAAACCTTTATAATAACTACAGCTTTTGGTACTCAAATAGTATCTAACAGATCTTTTACATAAATGCTATTTTTTATTGGTTTTCCAGATTAGGTTTAAAAACATGTTTCCACAGCATTCCAAATTCATAAGCAACTTCAAAGGCAGATCTGCTGTCAGTATAAACATTGGCTGTTTTGTCCTTTGCTAATATACTCGCTCTGTTAAGAGTGAACAATTCATCCTGTTGAGCAGATTTAGCCTGTGAGAGTGGCTTAGCTTCAGTGACCTCAGCCTCAGGGGTGATTGCATATCCAGCTTGATAACATCCTCCTAAAGATTTAAGATATGAACCATCTGCAAACCAGATGATTTCAGTGTTTTCCAAAAGATTTTCTTTTAAATCAATACTTAGCATTAATAGTTGGTCTGTGAGTAAATACAGTCATGATCAGAATTATCAGCCAGCAAGGGAAGCAAGGGTACCAGATTTGAAATGTTACATTTAGAAATAGTAACGTTAGAGACAATATTAAAATTTCATAAGAGGTTAGTCTAATCACAGACAAATGTTGGGTATGATGTGACCACAACAAAGCCTTTACAGCATGAGGTACAAATATAGTCAAAGAGAAACCTAAAACTTATTCATCAGTATCTGTCATTAGCATATCTGTAGCCACAGTGGCTCTCAGGCAAAGGGGAGTTCCTTTGCCACAGAGTCAAGCTATTGACTATAATAGCCTAAAAGTCCAAATCAATCACCATGTTTTTGAACAAGCATTCCTAAGACCTTTCCTTGTCTTTTATGTACAAAAAGAAAAATACGAAGCATAATTGGGATGTCCCAAGGCAGGAGGAGATGTGAGACTGTCTTTTAATTCACTAAATACTTTAGTCTCTTTTTCTGTTCAATGTAAAAGTTCCTGACTTGCAGCTTTTAAAAGCTAATGTATAAAGGTTGCACTTGGAATCTAATTACAACACTATCCAGCAATTCCTAAAATGCCTTTAAAAACACTTTTTTCAATTACAGTTGACAAAATATTGTATTAGATTCAGGTGTACGACACAGTGATTAGACATTTATAAAACTTACAAATTAGTACTCATCTGACACTACATACAGTTATTACAATATTATTGACTATATTCCCTCTGCTGTACTATACATCCCCATACCTATTTCTATAACTACCAATTTGTACTTCTTTCTTAAATTTTTGTTTTATTTTTCAATTACAGTTGACATTCAATATTATTTTATATCAGTTTCAGGTGTACAGCATAGTGGTTAGACATTTATATAATTTATGAAGTGATTGCCTTGATAAGTCTAGTACCCACCTGGCACCATACATAGTTATTACAATTTTATTGACTATATTCCCTATGCTGTACTTTACTTCCCTGTTACTATTTCGTGACTGCCAACTTGTGCTTCTTAGTCCCCATAACCTTTTTCATCCAGCTCCCCAACCCCACTCCCATCTGGCAATCAT
>NW_011888951.1:467847-470818 GCF_000151845.1 Pteropus vampyrus
AAAAAAAAAAACAAAACATGCGAATTGTTACTAACACATTTCTGTATCCAGAAACGTAAAGTAACTGAATAAAATCAATTTGCCATACTTCAGAGGGCCCGAAAGGTAAGGGAAAATGTCCTATTGAACTATGTAAAGGTTTTCCAGAATTATGTTTGTGACAAACAAGACATTTCTTATATGAGCTTGAGGCAATTTTTGAAGGAGCTTCCAGAAATACTTTGAGTAACTTATCAGTGCCCCAATGTGTTAACTCATGAAGATAAGTCAAAACTGTTTCTTGAATTGCTCCTGGTAAAAGCACTTTCTTATCTAGTCCACACCAGAAATCCAATTCTTTATGGTATTTACAGCCAGCTTCCAGCCATTTTTTTTCTTTTCTTAAGTTAAGAAAGCCCATTGCTGTCTTTTTGTAGTAATTGGTCTAAGTTCAGTTTTGCAGACGTTAAAGCAATTAAGTGTGGCTTTGACATTTGCATAGCAGCCGTTTTGCAGGTCGATCTGTCATCGTATTTCTTTTTGCTAACTTTGAATCATGCATCCAGAAACCTTTATAATAACTACAGCTTTTGGTACTCAAATAGTATCTAACAGATCTTTTACATAAATGCTATTTTTTATTGGTTTTCCAGATTAGGTTTAAAAACATGTTTCCACAGCATTCCAAATTCATAAGCAACTTCAAAGGCAGATCTGCTGTCAGTATAAACATTGGCTGTTTTGTCCTTTGCTAATATACTCGCTCTGTTAAGAGTGAACAATTCATCCTGTTGAGCAGATTTAGCCTGTGAGAGTGGCTTAGCTTCAGTGACCTCAGCCTCAGGGGTGATTGCATATCCAGCTTGATAACATCCTCCTAAAGATTTAAGATATGAACCATCTGCAAACCAGATGATTTCAGTGTTTTCCAAAAGATTTTCTTTTAAATCAATACTTAGCATTAATAGTTGGTCTGTGAGTAAATACAGTCATGATCAGAATTATCAGCCAGCAAGGGAAGCAAGGGTACCAGATTTGAAATGTTACATTTAGAAATAGTAACGTTAGAGACAATATTAAAATTTCATAAGAGGTTAGTCTAATCACAGACAAATGTTGGGTATGATGTGACCACAACAAAGCCTTTACAGCATGAGGTACAAATATAGTCAAAGAGAAACCTAAAACTTATTCATCAGTATCTGTCATTAGCATATCTGTAGCCACAGTGGCTCTCAGGCAAAGGGGAGTTCCTTTGCCACAGAGTCAAGCTATTGACTATAATAGCCTAAAAGTCCAAATCAATCACCATGTTTTTGAACAAGCATTCCTAAGACCTTTCCTTGTCTTTTATGTACAAAAAGAAAAATACGAAGCATAATTGGGATGTCCCAAGGCAGGAGGAGATGTGAGACTGTCTTTTAATTCACTAAATACTTTAGTCTCTTTTTCTGTTCAATGTAAAAGTTCCTGACTTGCAGCTTTTAAAAGCTAATGTATAAAGGTTGCACTTGGAATCTAATTACAACACTATCCAGCAATTCCTAAAATGCCTTTAAAAACACTTTTTTCAATTACAGTTGACAAAATATTGTATTAGATTCAGGTGTACGACACAGTGATTAGACATTTATAAAACTTACAAATTAGTACTCATCTGACACTACATACAGTTATTACAATATTATTGACTATATTCCCTCTGCTGTACTTTACATCCCCATACCTATTTCTATAACTACCAATTTGTACTTCTTTCTTAAATTTTTGTTTTATTTTTCAATTACAGTTGACATTCAATATTATTTTATATCAGTTTCAGGTGTACAGCATAGTGGTTAGACATTTATATAATTTATGAAGTGATTGCCTTGATAAGTCTAGTACCCACCTGGCACCATACATAGTTATTACAATTTTATTGACTATATTCCCTATGCTGTACTTTACTTCCCTGTTACTATTTCGTGACTGCCAACTTGTGCTTCTTAGTCCCCATAACCTTTTTCATCCAGCTCCCCAACCCCACTCCCATCTGGCAATCATCAGTTTGTTCTCTGTATTCGAGTCTGTTTCATTTGTTCATTTATTTTGTTCTTTAGATTCCACATGTAAGTGAAATCATATGGTATTTTCTTTGTCTGACTTATTTCACTTATCATAATACTCTCTAGGTCCATCCATGCTGTTGCAAATGGTAAGATATTCTGTTTTATGGCTAGGTAATATTCCATTGTATATATGTACCACCTCTTCTTTTTCCAATCATCTATTAATAGGCACTTAGGTTGCTTCCATATCTTGGCTATTGTAAATAATTCTGCAGTAAACATATGGGTGCACATATCTTTTCAAATTACTGTTTTGGATTTCTTCAGATAAATACCCAGAAGTGGGATTGCTGGGTCATATGGTAGTTCTATTTTTAATTTTTTTGAGGAAACCCCATACTGTTTCCCATAGTGGCTATACCAGTTTACAATCCCAAAAACGTGCTCAGGGGTTCCCTTTTCTCCACATCCTTCTCAACACTTGTTTGTTAATTTATTGATGATAGCCATTCTGACAGGTGGGAGGTGATATCTCATTGTGGTTTTAATTTGTATTTCCATGATGATTAGTGATAATGAGCACTTTTTCATTTGTCTATTGGCCATCTGCTCTCTTTGTAGAAATGTCTATTTAGGTCCTCTGCCCACTTTTAATTGGATTGTTTGTCTTGGTGTTAAGTTGTATGAGTTCTTTATGTATTTTGGACATTAACCCCTTATAGAATGTATCACCAGTGAATAACTTCTATTCAGTATGTTGACTTTTTGTTTTGTTGATGGTTTCCTTCACTGTGCAAAAACTCTTTAGTTTGTTGTAGTCCTACTTGTTTGTTTTTTCTTTTGTTTCCCTTGCCCAAGGAGAAATATTCAAAAAAATATTACTAAGAATGATGTTAAAGAGTTTACTATCTACGTTTTCTTCTAGGAGTTTTATGGTATCA
>NW_011888951.1:472658-487837 GCF_000151845.1 Pteropus vampyrus
TTCCAGGTTGTCCAATTTGTTAGCATATAATTGTTCACAGTATTTCCTGATAATCCTTTGTATTTCTATGGTGTTTGGTTCTTATTTCTCTTAATTTCTGATTTTATTTATTTGAGCCCTCTCTCTTTTTTCTTGATGAGTCTGGTTAAAAGTTTATCAATTTTGTTTATCTTTTTAAAGAACCAGCTCTTTGTTTTATTGACCGACTATTTTTTTTTTTTTTTACTCTATTTCATTTATTCCATTCTAATCGTTATTATTTCCTTCCTTCTACTCATTTTGGGATTTGTTTGCTGTTCTTTCTATGGTTCCTTTAAGTGTAAGGTTAGATTATTATCTGAGATTTTTGTTTGTTTGTTTCTTGAGGTAAGCTTGTATTGCTATGAATTTTCCTCTTAGGACTGTTTTTACTGTGTCCTATAGATTTTGTGTTCTTATTTTCATTTGTCTCAAGGTATTTTTTGATTTCTTCCTTGATTTCATTGTTGACCCATTCATTGTTTAGTAGCATATTTTTTAGCCTCTATGTGTTTGTTTTTCAGTTTTTTTCTTGTAATTGATTTCTGGTTTTATACCACTGTGGTTGGTAAAGATACTTGATATGATTCCAGTCTTCTTAAATTTCCTGAGGCATGTTTTGTGGCCTAACATGTGGTCAATCTTAGAGAATGTTCCATGTGCACTTGAGAAGAATGTATACTCTACTGCTTGAGGTAAAATCCTTTAAAAATACCTGTTAAATCCATCTTGTCTTGTGTGTCATTTAAGGCCACTGTTTCCCTGTTGATTTTCTGTTTGAAAGATTTGTCTAGTGGTGTTAATAGGGTGTTAAAGTCTGTTACTATGACTATATTACTGTCAATCTCTCCCTTTATGTTGGTCAATATTTGCTTTACATATTTAGGTGCTCCTACGCTGGGTGCATAGATGTTTACTGACACCGCTAGACAAATCTTTCAAACAGAAAATGAGAGTTATGTCTTGTTGGATTGATCCCTTTATCATTATAAAATGCCCTTCTTTGTTTCTTGTTACAGCCCTTGTTTTAAAGTCTATGTTGTCTGATATAAATATTGCTACCCCAGCTTGTTTTGTTTGTTTCCATTTACATGAAACATCTTTTTTCACCCCTTTACTTTCAGTCTCTGTGTGTGTCTTTTGGTCTGAAATGGGTCTCTTGCAGGCAGCATATGTATAAACCTTGTTTTATTTTGTTTTAAATCTATTCAGCCACCCTATGTCTTTTGACTGGAACATTTAGTACATTTACATTTAAATTAATTATTGATAAGTATGTAATTATTTCTACTTTCTGATTGTTTTGTAGTTCTCTTTTCTTATTCTCTTGCTGCCCTCTCTTGTACGTTTGTGACTTTTGATAGTGTCACATTTGGATTCTTTTCTCTTAATTTCTTGTATATCTCTAACAGATTTTTGATTTGTGGTTACCATATGCTTCATATATACCAAGCTATGTTTAGAGCAGTCTATTTTAAATTGATAGTTGCTTAAGTTCAAACACATTCTAAAATCACAATTTTACTCACCCCTCCACGTTGATGCTTTTGTTGTTATTTTTTACTTGTTTTGCATTTGTGTGTATGCCTTAATTTATTATTGTAATTACACATCTTCCAACTTTTGCCTTTTGACCTTTGTACCAGCTTTATAGTACATTGATCCACTGCTTTTACTAAGTGTTTGCCTTTATCAGAGAGATTTTTTCTTTTCTGTACTTTCTTATTCATATTTTTGATCTTTTATTTTCTACTTAAAGAAGCCCTTTAATATTTCTTGTAAGATTAGTTTAGTGGTGATAAATGCCTTCAACTTTTTCTTGTCTAGGAAGCTCTTTATCGCTTCTTCAATCCTAAATTATAGTCTTGCTGGGTAGAGTAATCTTGGTTGCAGGTTCTTGCTTTTCATCACTTTGAATATTTTGTGCCTATTTCTTCTGGCCTGCAAATTTTCAGTTGAGAAATCAGCTGACAGTCTTCTGAGAGCGCCTTTGTATGTGATTGCGTTTTTCTTGCTAATTTAAAGTTTCTCTCTTTGTCTTTAACCTTTGGCATTTTAATTATGGTGTGTCTTAGTGTGGGCTTTTTTGGATTCCTCCTCTTTGGGACTCTCTGTGCTTCATATAGTAAAGAGCTAAAAATAATTATCATTATATTTTAAAAAAATATTAACCACTGACCACCTCACACTTATTAGGATGGCTATCATCAAAAAAAAAAAAAAGTGTTGCAAGGATGTAGAAAAATTGGAACCCATGTGCCAGTTTAGAATGTAAAATGCTGCAGTAACTGTGGAAAATGTAATGGTGATTTCTCAAAAAAATTAAAAATAGAATTACCGTATATGATCCAGCAATTGCCCGTCTTGGATATAACCAAAAGAATTAAAAGCAGGATCTTAAAGATATATTTTGTACAACCATATTTTTAGCAATATTATTCACAATAACTAAAAAGTGGAAGCAACCCAAGTGTCTATTAGTGGATAAATGGGTAAACTAAATGTGGTATACACATACAGTGAATATTATTCAGCCTTAAAAAGAAAGAAGAGGTTGCAATATGCTATCCCATGGATGAACCTTAAGGACAATATGCTAACTAAAATTAACTAATCACAAAAAAGGACAAATACATATGATTCCACTTTTATGAAGCACCTAGAATAGTCAAGTTTATAGTGACAGAAAATAGAATGGTGGTTGCCAGGGGCTGGAGGGAGGGGGAACAGATAGTTGTTTAGTGAGTATAGAACTCCAGTTTCACAAGATGAAGAGTTCTAGACCTTGTCAACAATGTGGATGCACTTAACACTACTGACTTGTGCACTTAACTGAGAATAGTTAAGGTGGTAAATTTTAAGTTTTGTTTATGTTACCACAATTCAAAAAAAAATTAACTACTGAGGTATGTATATCTACTATCTCGTTTGATCCTTACAATAACCCTTAACTGTTAGTAGAATTATCCCATTTTATAGTGAGGAAAACAAGGCTCAGAGTAGTTAAGTGAACTATCTAAGACACACAACTAGAAAGTGGCAAAGCTAAACTTCATACTCAGATCTGGGGAGAGGAAGTATAATGGAATTAATTTGACCGCTGGTTGAAATATAAGAAATCAACCCTTGGTAATTTACAAAGAAAGCTATAAATGTGTACATGGGGTGTGTGTGTGGGTGTCTGTGAAAGAGAGACAGCGTGAAAAAGAGGGAGAGAAGTGGGAGCTAAACATGTAAGCAAGCTCCCAGACATCTGCTTTATCTTTCTTGTTCAAGTTTTCTCCCTTCCTAAATCTTCAGAGAGCAGGCGTGAGTCAACTGTGAACATGGTGAGAAAAGATCACCCAACATTCCCTCAGCTTGCAAAATCAGAAGTCACCAGCATGGAGATTATCTGTGTACATAAAATTAAGCCCCTCAATGATCAGGAGAAGATAGTGGCTCTTACTTTTTGAAATGGCTCCATTAAACATTCTCACACACTCTATCTCCATCGCTTTCTTCCTTTTGAAGACAAAGGATAACAAAGTGCACTTGTCAAAAATAAATTAGGTCTAGTGAGAGAATGGGGGGAGCAGTAGGAAGAGCACCAAGCAGGAGTCAAGTCTAATTCTGCCTACTTAGACCACCAACTCACTGTACCATCCTGGGCACATCTCTTCCTCCGCCCCAAGGGTCGAGCTGCTATTCCTACCATTATTTTCATATAATGAATTTGAGCCAAATTTAGAAGGAAGAACACAATCTCCCAAGGGGAATAAAAAATATAAGAGTATCCTCTAGCCTCTTACAAATAGCTTTCATCTATCATAGGCTTACTACTGTGTGTCAGACACTGTGACGAACACTTTACATGTGGTAGCCCTCATCCTTCTACCACTTGGCAATTTATTTTTATAATGAGACTGCACCAAGTTTCCTAAAATATCTGCCTAGATGATAAAGAGCAGACTCAGAATTTGAACAAAAATTTGTCTAGTACCAAAGTTTTTCTTTTCTCCACTCAATGGTGTTAAGTTGAACAGCAAAGTATAAATTGCTGTGGAAGTACCAAGGAGGCATGGAAGAAGTCAGTGCTGTCATCCCCAGGGGAATTAAGAAGGTGGGCGTTGAAGTTACAAGAAAGCAGTTGATTTATTTTGTGAAGCAAGAACACACGAATAAAGTCAAGGTGGTAGAGAGTACAAACTTTCTAGGAAAACTGTAAATAATCCTATTTGGTTTAAGGGTAGTTGTTGGGCTGTGGCTGGAGATCATAAGTCTACCACATTGTGAAGAACCTTGAAGGTCAAACTAAGGGGTTTAGAACTTATTTGTATTAGCAGGAGGGAGCTTGCCTATACAAATAAGTTTGTATTGAGGGGTTTATTATCAATAAATACTATCTCTTTTATAAGAGTTCTTTATATGTGCAAAGAAATTAAACATATTTGAAGTGTTTCAAAGAGGAAATAATTGTTTTTATTCCATCTCACATAGACGATGGCATTGCTGGCTGATATAGCTCAATGGGTGAATGATGGCTTTACATCAGCACTTAGGGCCCCTTAGTGTGCACAGTGAAGTCAGCTAATTATGCTGCTTTTTTCCTAAAATAATGAGACATTTCTATTTCTTTTTATGCTTTAGGAAAGATTAAGAAATTTCAAGGAACTCCAAGCTAAATTTCAAAATCTCGATGTACCATCTCTTCCAGGACCTATTAAAATCTCAGCAGGTGTTTCTCAAAAGGGTAATGTTAGAAGCACACAGACAACAAGGACTTTGGCCAATGGGAAACCCTTCTCATCTAACTATAGTCAGCTCCCACCATATTGTTCCAGTGGTGAACCCCAGCCTCTTAAACCCCAGAAAATGAAGTTTGCCCAGAAGAGTGAGAGTCATAAATGTTCTAATTCTCTAAGACCTCCAGGAAGGTCTAATGGCTCTGCAGTAAATTCACAGACGGCTTCTCAGCTTTTAAACATGGATCAGTTAAATGCTAAGACTACCAGTAAGGAAGAAATTGTGACAAGTAGCTTCAGAGACAAGCTCTGGAACTGGGAGAAGGTTTCGTCTCAGAAAAATGAGATGTCATCAGGCTTTCCCCTTGCCAGTTGTGGCAGTAGCATCTTCCACCTGGAAGAACAGAAAAGCACGGGGCTTTCTCCAGAGGAGCCCAGGAAAAAGCTGGAAATAAAAGGAACCCAGACTCCCTCCAAGAGGCACTTGATGGCCCAAAGAAAATCACGTGCCGCCTCTGAAGTTCCCACTTTTCTACTTGCTCAACATGAAAGGAAGAGCCTAGAGCACCCCAGTCCTGAGAGGACCCCAGCAGCGAATGCCTGCCAGCCTATCTATGAGCAGGAGCTCAGCAGCCAGGCCCCAGGTGAGAAATCTAATCCCCACAGTTCTAGGGGTAGAGTTAATTTTTTTTTTCTGAGTTAAAGTTTGCTGACTTGGGAAGGTCACATATGTGACCTTGGCAATGTTTGCTCCAAACTCCGACACAGGTTTCTAGGCCCATCTGCTGACTTGTAATTGTAGATTTTGGTAAAGCGATTAATCTCCTGGAATTATATTTTGAGACAGTTTGTGCAAACTTGGATCTGAATCCTAGCTCTACATCTTATAAGATACATGAATTTGGGACATCTAACTTCGTAAAGCCTGGTATGCTCTCCTGTAAATTATATGAAATCTTCCCTGAAATCTTCCCTGTCTTGATAAACAGCACAACCATCCTTCTGGTTGCTCAGGCCAAAACCTAGGAGCCATGCTCTATTCCTCCCCGTTTCATTCTTTGAATCCAATCCATCAGCAAGCTCTTGCTTCTACCGCCAGATTTCATTCTGAATCCCTTCAGTTCTGTCCATTTCTACTCTTTGCCCATGTCCATGCCACCATCTTCTCTCATCTGGACCACAACAAGGACCTGACTGGTCTTCTGGCTTCCATACTCTTGCCCTTTTCTATTCTATTCTCCTCCTAGCAGGTGCAGTGATCCTCTAAAGCATAAGTTATATCACATCAGTCTCCTGCTCAAGTTCAACTCCGGCCATTTTAAAGTACCCATGTGATTTGGTCCTTGCCTACCTTTCTCACACTCTACTCTCTCCTCACATTGGCCTTCTCATCATTGCTGAGATATACCAAGCTGGTTCCACCCCTTTGGGATGGGAGAAGAAGAAGGAAGCCCCCTTCCCTTCTTGCAGAGGTCAGCAGGGCTGTGAGAAAGTCGCACTGGGGTATTTGGGAAACACTAGCCAACTTTAGTTTTATCATGCAGTCAACCACTATATTATGTAAACCGAAAATTCGGGCACTTGGGTAATGTATGGTTTTATGATATTTTCAGTGTAAGAGTCAGATACTATTTTCATATGTAATACTGGAATTTCTGTTGGAGTTTGGCTTATTAGTGCAGAAGGATACAATATATGAAATAGAGACTGTCCTGGAGGGACTCAAAATCCACAGGTTCCCATGTACCAAAGTAAGCCTTGAAGCCTGTCCTAGGCAGAGCCCTGGAAATCAGAGATCAGTTCTTACTCCTCTTTATAGCACCCATGGTATTTGCCCGTCATAAGTGCCTGAAGAACTCTTTCAGGGAATAGTCACTGTCCATTTCCTCTGAAGCAGGCCCTGTGCTTGGTGCTGAGAGATCAGTATGGCCCAGTCTCTGCCCACAAGGAGCCTACATTCAGTGTGAAGATAGACCCACCCTTCTAATATATCTCGCTGGAGAGGTGTTAACAGTGTGTGATGGAGATATAAAACAGAGTGGTTGATTCTGTCCTTGATTTCTGGTAGAAATCAAGAAGAGCTTTCTAGAGGAGGTATCATTGGAGTAGGGCCTTAAAGAGGGAAAGTTGGGCAAGAGAGAAGTGAGGGAACAGCATTCTAGAACCGGGAATGGCATGAACAACATCTTGGATAAATGCCTTTTTAAGGCTTTTAAAATCAAATCTGGGGAACTGAGATGTCAGTAGTGTGAGCAAAAGATGTTTGGGCTTCAAGTCGAGGAAGTAAAATGGTAAAATATTAGAAAAGAATCCAGAAATGTCAATTAAGGCCATATGCCATTTAAATGCCAGAGAAGGGAGTGAACGGATGTCATGCTGAGGAAATTGGGCTTCATTCTTTCTGAGCAGCAGGATGGTGACGAGATCAGGTTTGCCTTCTGATCTGGACACTCTGGCTATGGGGTGGAGGATAGATTGGAAGAGAGTGAGACTAAAGCAAAGAAACAGGTCAGTTTCACCTGCTAAGCCATGAAATGGAAATAATAATAACCTACATTTTAGATTGTTTGTGCTCAGAAAAACAGCCAGATGTCAAGCATCACCAACTTGCCAAAACGAAGCCACTGCCTTCCATGGATTCTCTGGGTCCTCCTCCTGCAAAGCCACCGAAGCCCCCAGCCGTGAACCTCCAGGCCTTCCAGAGGCAGACAGGTGTTCCCAAGACCTACAAGGAAGGTAAAGAAATGCACAGGGCCCCGCACGCAGCCAGCCAACCAGCAGGAGTCACGGCCCCAGCGCCTGTATCCCCCAGTCACCTCCCTCTCTGTTTCAGTTCCCAGGTGACAATACTGAACTGCTTTCACGTGGGGCTGGACATCCATCACTGCTTATTCTCACATAGAGGCCGTAGCAGCTTGCCTGTGAAATGACAAATCTGTGGGACTTCTTGGCCCTTTATCGCTGCTGAGCCAGCCCGCTTCCCCTGAGAGCATTGCATTTGATCACTGGGAATCTGTCCAAGAGGAAGAAAACAGAAAGGAGCAGGGCAGGGAGGCAGAGAGCCTTTGTGTTTCCTATAAAGCCTGTGTTGTCAACAGATCTGGTGCAATAGAAGAGGGGGAGGGAGTGCAAAGGGAGGAAGTCGGTGTGAACTTGACCTGTGATACACGAGGGTCCCTCAGGCCTCTGTGATCTGCCTTCAGTAATTAAATGAAGGACTCCCACCCCTGTCCCCCATGGTTCTTTCCAGGAACGGGAGCTTTCTTGGAAGCCATTTTTCTGTGCTATTGTGTCTTCCTCCGCTAGGTAAAGAAATACCTTCTCATCCCCTTTCTACCCCCACTACATTCTGATCCTGTTGACATTTTAAACACCTTTGCTTCTGTTTGCTTTAATGAAACATGAGGTGAACCCGCACTTTAAAGTGATATACAGTGCTGTGCTAACATTTGTTTTACTGTGGCCATGAGTGCCAGCAGGTGGTATACTAAGAGAGCTCAATCTTAGTTCATTGATTGCTCATTTGACTGCTTTAATTCAGTGGTTCTCAAACTTTAGCATGCATCAAAATCTTGTTAAAACATCCATTACTGGACCCCAATTCCAGAGTTTCTGATTCAGTTAGTCTGAATTGGAGGGCTGAGAATTTGCCTTTTTAACAAGTTCCCAGGGGATTCTGCTGGTCCAGGGACCACATTTGGAAAACAATTGCTATAAGTCATCTTAAGTCTTATCTAAAAGAGAATTCTATGTAATGCTTACTTCAGTAGCATATTTACTAAAACTGGAAAATTCTATATAGAGAAATAGAGCTCTTGTAAGTATACTTTAATAACATGGCCACCTTCATATCAGAGAAGACAAAGTATGTTTTTTATAAACATTAAATATTTTAGGCCATCTCTCTGAAAGGGAAGAGGGTTGTCAGAAAACATAGAACAAAGTATTAAATGTTTTGTAATAAAACAGGCTTTGTAAATCCCAGCTTCCCCACTCACTAGTATTTAAATTGGGGCATATTATTCACTGAGCCTCGTTGTCCTTGCCTGTAAATGTGGATGATGATAATAACACTCCACTCATAGGATTATTGTGAGGATAAATGAATGAGATGAGGCATGGAAAGACGAAACTTCCTGACACACCAGTAAATGCTCAATAAATGAATGTTATCATTATTTTAAGCATGTGTCAAGCAGTTACACTCTATTTGCCAGGCCCTGTGATAGACGCAAGAGATTGAGAGAGACCCAACAGAAATGCTGGTGCTCCAGGAGGTCAATATCTAATACAGGAGATTAAAACCAAGAATAAACAACAAGAAAGGGGGGCAAAAGGTGCAAAGAAAGAAAAGGTCCCCCGGGGGCCAAGAAAAAGGGAAGCCTGGGGCCAAAGGGAAGTGCCAATCCAAAATTTTTTCCCCAGGAGTCAGGTCATTGCACAAACATAATTAGCTTTAATCAAGCTGCTGCTAACAGCTCTTTTTCATTCTGCCTTTTACTGTTGCAGCAGCTATGGAAGAGGGTTACCTGCCTCCAGAGAGGTGAGTACCTATTTTTGCTTTTTAGCTTTTTATTTTATTTTATTATTAGTTTCAAGTATACAGCACATTGGTTAGACATTTATATAGTTTGTGAAACTGTTTCTTAATTGTGCAGGAGTGTAGCCTACTAACGAGGCTACCGAGCCTGCCCAAGACCAGCAAATAAGCACAGGCCACATGTCTCAGAAGAGCTGCAGAAAGAGCAGATTTATGTGCCAAACTGCAACTTTTGTTTTAGATAAGAGATTAAATAAACTGCATTTAACAGCCGTGTTGATGTTAAATTGCAAAGATGATCCTCTGAGGTACTTTTATTTATTGTACAATCTAGGTCAGTAAATTGAAACATTAGCTTCCATAGTAATAAATGGAATTAGAGGCTACAGAATGCCCCGGGCAGCTGGTGTGGCGTTAGGAACTGGTAATGAGACAAAGGACCTTCTATTTTTGGTATGCTCATTCTAAGAATTTTGCCGTGAAAGTATCAACTCATTAATTCCCTCGATCTATTGAGCCCTTTGATGAGTGTCATACATTGAACTGGTTGGCTACTTTATACAGATTTCCTCATTTTATCTTCTCGAGAAGGCTGCAAAGTTGCTGCCACTGTCCTCATTTTACAGCTAAGACACTCAGTCTCAGAAAGTTGCACAGCCACTTGCACAGCTATGATTCTAACTCAGGTATGCACAAACCAATTTTTTTTTTAATTGAGAAATAACTGATATATGACATTGTGTAAGTTTGAGGTGCACAACCTGTTGGTTTGATACATTTACATATTGCAATATGATTATTACAGTAGCCTTGGCTAACACCTCTATCACCTCACATAGTTATTATTTTGTGTGTGTATGTGTTGAAAACAGTTAAGATCTAGTCTCTTAGCAACTTTTAAGTTTATAATATCTTTTTTACTATAATCCCTGTGTTGTACATTAGAGCTCCAGGACTTATTTATATACTAGTTGCAAGTTCGTGCCCCTCAAAAAACATCTCCAATACCCCCAGCCCCTGGTAATGATCATTCTGTTCTCTGTTTTTACAACTGAGTTTTTTAAAAAAGATTCCACATATAAGTGGTATCATACAGTACTTGTCTTTGTCTGACTTACCTCACTTAGCATAATGCCCTCAAGGTCTACTTATGTTTTTGCAAATGGCAGGATTTCTTTCTTTCTTGTGGCTGAATAATATTCCATGTAAATATATACCACATCTCCTTTATCCATTCACCTATCAGTGGACACTTAAGTTGTTTCCATATCTTGGCTGTTGTAAATAATGCTGCAATTAACATGGGTGTGCAGATATCTCTTTGCAATCCTGATTTAATCTCCTATGGCTATATCCTCGGAAGCAGGATTGTTATATCATATGATAGTTCAATTTTTAAGTTTTTGAGGAACCATCATACTGTTTTCCATAATGATTGTACTAATAGGTATGCCCAAACTATTCTGACTATATCACCTCATCTCCCTCACAAAGATGTTGTTCTCAAGAAGGTCAGTCCTAGAAGGACAACTAGACATAAAAACAAGTAATCATATTATTCATTTATAAATATTTATAATAGTAATATGCGTTAAGTTTTGTAACAGAGAAAGGTACAAGATTCAGAGGTTGCAAAAATGCAAGAGTGATCACTTTTCCTTGGAGAGTCAGGGAAATCCATATGAGTTACCTGTTGCTACAGTAATATACAACAAATAAACAACAAACATAATAATAAACATAATAATAAACAACAAACATCAACAGTATTCAACTTGAGAGTGGGTTCAGCTGATCTGACCTCTGCTGGTGTTACTCACATTAGCGGACTATGTAAGCAGTTCTGCTCATATTGATTGGGGTCGCTTCTGTGTCTAGGGGTCGGATTGCATTTGGCTGACCTAGCATTGCCTTGGCTGGGATGACTGGGGCAACCTGACTTAGCACCATCTGTCTCATCCTGCAGTAGGCTAACTGAGGAATGTTCTTTTAATGGTCAGAGCAGACAGCCCAATTGCACAAACTTTTCAAGCCCTTGCTATATCACATTTGCTAACATCCTGTTGGTCAAAGCAAGACACATGGCCAAGCTGAGTCAGAATGGGGTGGGGACACTGAAATTTTACATGGCAAAGTGCAGAGTTCCAGGAAGGGGTGAAGAATAGGAATATAAAAATAAAATATATAATAATAATAATATAATAAAACTAGCACTGAAGAGGAAACATTTGAAATGAGTTATGAGGGTCCACATTTGCTGGATAACATAGATAACACTATAGGCAAAGGCAGGAAGTGTGAGGTACCACATCTTATTTGCCAAACTAAAAGTGGTTAAGTGGAGTTAGAGTATAGAAAGCATAGTAAGAAATGGAAAGAAATGAGGTTGTTAAGGTAGACAAGAACCCAATCAAGGAGGATCTTGTACATCAAGGAATAGATAAGGCAACTGCGTTCAACAAAGAACTGACCATATGGTTCTAGACACAATTCATGTGCTCCAGGAATGCCTAGTTTAGATGTGTATTTGAAAGAGTTAAACGAGAGCACAAGGTATTTCAGCGGAGGCGCGTTCCACGTGCATTTACTTGAATGAGAGAAAACAATTTAGACAGCTCAGGCAATGGTTTGCACTATTTTCTCAATGAGCATCGGCCCCAGAGTGACAGTTTGAGGGGACAGTGGCATTCTGGTGTACTCTGTATCAGTCTTCGTTCTCTCGTGCCTTGCATACTGGAAGCATCTCAGTATGATTGAGTGTGCTGTGTTCACAGTGTTTAGCTGAGTGTGCGTTTTTTCTGCAGCTTAGCTCTAAACTAAGCTGACTTCTTCCCTAGCATTTTCATCAGAGAAACAGCATTCCATTTCAACATGGAAATCTTGCTGTAATGAGCAAGTATTGGGAAACAGTAGTCAGTCTCTAACGTGATGCCTTCTTCTGACGGAATTTACAAGAGCAATTTGACTATACTGTTTTTACATACTGACTTTAGAACCTAATCTGAAATGAGGTTCAGTTTACCTCAATTATGATATGAGCCATTGTACTGTAAGAGTGAAAGCCGAAAGACATGAAGAGGGACCAAGATTCTTAGGGTTGGCTTCATGGGAGAATAAAGAGCTTGAGATGTATCCCACAGGAGGGATTAGAATTAGATAGGTTTACTTATTTGTTCTCTTTTGTGAGACCGTAAGGTGGGTGAGGACAGGGTATTGTTCCTGGAAATAACCACATTCCTAACTTGTAGTTTGGTTAGTGGGTGGGACGGACAGACGGACAGACAAATTGATGGACCAATGCACGTTCAGTATAGAGCTAGAACGTGATTGAAAGCAAGGCGATGGCACTAAAGAGGAGAATATAAATGGATGAAAAGTATCGTGATATGAGAACTTAAGAGATGAGGCCGGATCCTAAAGTGCAGTGAGTGTCGTGTTAAGGAGTCTGGACTTTATCTTGTCAGTGACAAGAAATTAGTTTGAACAGGTAAATGCTGTGATGCTGAGCGGCCTTAGATACAACTTCCATAGAAACTGGTACTCGTTTGTTCATCATATTAATCTTCAATACAGATATTAGCTTAGAAATAAAGTATGTAGGACCTCATCACTGAAGGGGGACCTGGCAATTATCTGATGGAGCCAGGCCATATAGCATAATGTTAACAAAAACCTGGGTTTTTAATCCAAGCCTTACCACTTACACACCTATGTAACCTTGGACAAATGCCTTAACCTCTGCAAACCTCAGTTTCTTCTTATGTAAAATGAGATATTGGTAGTGCCTAACTCATACAATTATGGTGAAGGTTAAACGAAATAAGTGTTTAGTGCAATGCCTCACATCTACAGAATGTTCAATAAAGCTTGCATAGTTATTAAATAACCTCCCACCAGACACAAGAATCCATGCTTAGAATTATAGTCTCCAAAAATCCTTTGATGGGGAGCTCATTACCTAGAGAATCCAGTGTTTTTCTTTGCTGGGGCAGATTTTATTCATTTAACACATTTATTGAGAATCGACTCATATACATTGAGAATAGAGAAATGTATAAAGTAGACAAAAAATCTTGTATGTATTCACGTGTGTGCATACACATTTGTTTGTTTGTTCAAACATCCTTGAAATTGAGCTAGAAAAAAGATCTTCCTGTCCCAGACTCCCAACCATTTGTCTAGGAACTACTAGGACAAATTGTCTTTACCCTTTTTTTACATGACAGCTTTTAAAATAGCTAAGCCCTACATTCTTTTCTAAACTAAAACTGTTGTTTTTGACTATTATTCACAAAACAGGAGTCCTTGTGTTTTAGCTGTGTTTGTATGGATGCTATATATACTTTAATCACCCTGTTAGGAAACCAGTGCATTTACAATAGCCACTCATTTCTGAGCATCCTCATATTGTATATTAAATACAAGAAGTGGTGTTGTGTAAAGGAACAAGTAAAGGTCTGAAATCAGATTAGCATAGGTTCACACCCCTCCTCTGTACCTTAGAGAAGTCTTAACAGATCAGAGCTTTGATAGACACATCTGTAAAATGAACACAATAATATTTACTTCACTGATTACCATGAAGACTAAATGAGAGAAATTGTATAAAGCATGGAGTACTCAGAAGCTGTTCAGTGAGTCTTAGTTGCTCAACCCTTGGCATTCACATCTCTTATCTCTGGATTATTAATATCTCATTAGTTCCCAACAGTGAAATGACTCTTTGGAGACTATTCTTTGCTATCACACTTTCATGTGAACCCAGCTGGCTGGCATCTCTCTTGAACAGCAATCCTTATTTCTGTGAGCAAAGCAGGTTAGTCCCAGGGCAGCAATCAGTACCTGGTCTCTGTCAGTCCTTAGCAGAGTCGGCTAATATTTTATTCATTAGCTCTAAATATGGCTTTTCTCCCATTAGGAAGTGTCAGAGGGTAGTCCTGACTCTGGGAATCTCAGCAACTAGACACTAAGGAAGGGAGAAGCTCTTTATTTCACTAGTAGAAAAGATTCAGACAGTACCATGTTTTTCAGATGAAGGGCTGTGAGTAGATCTCAGGAGTGTACCATTTTCTCTCCCAAACTTTTTAATTTTGTGTTTTCATTGATGATAGTCTTTAAAAGATAATATAAGCCTATTTTGAATCTTCTGGATGACCCCTTTCAACCTAATACTTTGGAACATGCTTTTGTATTTGTGTTTTTGATATCTCTACCCCATGCAGACTGGGAAACACAAACGCCTCCTGGAGTTGGGCAGATTACGGGACTGGGTCGAGGGCCCACATTAGACAACTAGGAAGAACAGATGCTGTGGAAGTGGGGAGTGAATGCCTTATCTAGGGCATTCAAGTAAAACAAAGATGATATCAGAACACTGTGGCCAAACAAAACATATCTTATTTGAATAGCGATAACTGCTATAAAGAAAAAACTGTTGTAAGTATTAGGATTGTAACTGGGGATTTGACAGTAAAAGAAATATTGGATGTTTAAGAAAGTCCTCTCTGAGGTGGTGACCTTTGGGTCGAGACCTGAATGGTGAGGACCCTGTCATGGAAGGTCTAGGAGAAGAACTTTCCAGGGAGAGGCAACAACTGTGCAGTCTCAAGGGAGAACATCCTCCTCACCTTTAAAGATCCAGAAAGCGGGGAAGAAGCATGGCTACAACTCAGTGTGCTAGGGGAATGCTGGTAGGACTCTTGCGAGCCATGAAATGAATTTGGATTTTGCTCTAAATGCATTGGGAGGTCATAGGAGAATTTTAAGCCAACAGTGACATGAGCTGGCATTTATTTTGTAAAGATCATTCTGGATGCTGTATAAATAATACCTTTCGTGAAGAAACATGGGACAAGAGGAGGACAGCCAAGGAAGCCACTACAACAACATGACAATTA
>NW_011888951.1:489792-502574 GCF_000151845.1 Pteropus vampyrus
AGAATCTGTTATCTTTATTTCGTATTAATTTGCATATGTAATATAGCCTTCTAATATTAAACAAAGCTAAATAATTAGTATGATCTGAGCTCTTCGTTTGGCCTTGTATATTATGTAAAGACTGCTGCCACGTGAAGATATGAACTCAAATGAAA
This sequence comes from Pteropus vampyrus, assembly GCF_000151845.1. Lineage (NCBI taxonomy): Eukaryota > Metazoa > Chordata > Mammalia > Chiroptera > Pteropodidae > Pteropus > Pteropus vampyrus. The sequence goes on from NW_011888951.1 coordinate 489,948, forward strand.
TCCTCTTTCTTCTGCTCTTTTTCAGTCTAGCTTCCAGCTAGTAACACTCTGCCAGGAAGCTTGTCATTATTTTAGCCCTCATGAAGGACACTTTCCTGTCTTCATCCTCTTCTGTGGACTCAATACACTTTGAATTCAATATTTATTTAATCAGACTAATCATTGAGCACTTCACCTCCATTTTATCTTTAGAATAAAATTGAAAAATCGCAAACTCTTTACCGGAGCCAAGGTCTTATATGTTCTGGCCCCTCTTTACTCTCCACTCTTTACTCTTCTCCTCACCCCCTCCCTCCCTCGATCGCTGTCTTCAGCCCACTGACTGTCATTTTATCTTCTCCTCAAACACAACAAGCATTTTCTTACCGAGCAGAAATATTTGCTTTTTCCTGTGTATAGGATGGTCTTCTCCCAGATCTTCATCTGATAAGCTCTTTCTCATCATTACCATTCATTCGTTCGTTCATACATACATACAATGAACATTTACTGAGCCCCAAGTATGTGCCAGACATTGTTCTAGGTGCTGGTAATGCAACAGAAAACAAAACAAACCCTCTACCCTCGTGGAATGCACACTTTAGTTGGGAAGAAAGGCAAGTTATCAAATAATGATATGATGTAAGGTAATGATAGATGCTTAAATGTCAGTCTCCCTGACTATAGCTCACGTTTCCTCTCCCAAGCTACCATCTATTCCATATTTAAGCATGCTTTATTCTCCCGTTGATATTTATTAATGCTTCAAAGGATAATATTTATTCTAGTTATTCTACTTATTCTTGAGCTCAAGGACCTTGCCTGTTATTTGCTTTTATGTTGTAGAACAGTCCTTGGTGCAGAAGAGAAGCTCAATGAAAAAAAAAATAATGATGTAATATTATCTATCAGTCCATCTAAGAGTTAGTAGCATTTCCGTGAGTATCACAGGAGAATAAAGACAGCTAGGAGCCTATAATGTGCCAGGCACTGTGTTAGTCACTGGGACTCAGCAGTGAGTTATATAAAGGATCCCAGATCAAGAGCTACAAAATTAAACTAATTAAAAAAAAGATATAATTTTTAAAAGTACAACAACTATTAAGAGCGGTATAAAGCAGAGGATTGTGGGAAATAGAAATAGCTGAGAGGAAGGTTATTTGGAAAAGGGAGCAGGAGAAGGACTTTCTTGATGGCAACATCTAAGGTAAGACTTGATGGTTGAGAAGGAGCTGGCCATACAGAAAGTATTGCAGACAGCAGGAATGGCATTTGCAACGTCCTCAAGGTAGGAGAGAGCATGATATCCTTGCAGAACAGAAAAGAGGCCAGTGTGGTTAGACTGTAATAAGGGAGGGAGAGAAAGGTAGGAGTATGGAGAGGTTGCTAGGAGTGAGGTCGTAAAGATGAGGCGCTTGATGGTTTTGTTGTCGTCTGTTTTTAATTATAAACCCTAGGAAGAGGAAACCTCTAGAGAGTCTTAAGGAGGATCTTAAGATGACAAGATCTAAATTATCTTTTAAAAATCATCTTGGCTGCTATGTGGAGAATGGATTATAGGAAGACCAGAGAGAATGACACTTAATTTGTATTTTAAAGACTAGGTTATGAAGAGCACATTGGTAGTAAGGCTATTACAGGCAGAGGAGCCACACATACAGAAGCACAGAGGCAGGAAACGTCCATAGGTAGGGTGTGGGTGGGGCAGTATAACATATAATAACGGTTCAGCATATGTTGGCGGAGTAAGTAATACAATGGACTTTGTTTGAGACTCATATATAGTCTATTTTTATTATTTTCCAGTTTCTTGGGTGTATTTCACCTCCCTGTCTAAATTATAAATGTTTCGAAAGCAGGGAATCTAATACTCCTTTCTTACCAGCTACCGAACTGAAATTTATTTAAATTGAATGACATAGCAATAATTGAAAATTAGAAGATCCAGGGAGTATGTTTTAAAAGGTTAAGAGCATAGAATTTTGGGTCAGATAGCCTTGGATTCATACTTGAAGCTCCACACACTAGCTGCGTAAGCTTAGAAAAGTTATGTAATATCTCTGGGCTTCCCATTTTCTTACATGGGAAATGGTGAAATCAATAAATCCTACTTCCTAGGATTGCTGTAAGGGTTGAGATAAATATCTATAATTCCACAAAGTGCCCAGCAGTGTCATAAACACTTGATGGATGGCAGCGATTTGTCTATGACAAGGTCTAGTACAGTAGCTGGGAGTCAGGACACAGGACTTCCAGTAAAGCCTGCCACTAGCTCAGAGGGTGACCTTGCCTCCTTCTTCTATAAAGCAAATGGGGTTAGATTTTATGGTACCTCAAAGCAGACACCCTGAAATTTTAAATACAGATATTTTAAAAGTTGACCTTAATGATGAAAGTAAGGACTTGAGGTCATTTTGTTTCAAGCTGCAGAAGTTCCACTGGATTATTAGGAATCTGCTTTAGCGGCTGTGTTAAAAGTCAAATGCTTTCAGAGCCATTCCTGAAGTCGTCAATGTCTTCATCGATTTCGCCTTAACCTCAAAATGTAGATTACATAATGCTGTCCTTATCTTATAGGCGATAATGTCAGGCACAGAGAAGGCTAGTGACTTCCCCATCACATTTTTCCTATATAAATGACTGATATATAAAAGAATTGATCTGTGAAACTATAGGATCAGCCTAACAAAATTTTGAAAAATATCACCCAAAACCCACTTGTAAGCTTCTTGACCTTCCCCATCATCCTGTGCTTCATTATTTTCATTTCACAGTTTCCCCTGGGTTCAAGGGTGACCTGTAATTCAGAGGAACACAGCAACCAACTAGGAATCAAAAAGCCTGGTTTCCAGACCCATTCTACTACTTAACAAGAGTGCTGTCTTGGGCAAGTTGCTGAAGCTGTCCACGGCTCAGTTTCCTTGTCTGTGAAATGCCTCAGGGTGCCACTGAGAGAATTAAATGGGATAATGTAGACAGCATTAGCACTAACCTCGTTTGTTCAAAGAGTGAACGAGAGTGTGTGAGTTAATGAAAAATCTCAGAGTGAATGAGAGTGTGTGAGTTAATGAGAAATCTCTTTTTTTCATCTTCGGCAGACATTATCTTTCTCATTATGGTTTTGTTTTTCGTTTGTTGAATCCCGTGGAGTCCTCTTTGCTGTATCCTCCTGTGACCCCCTTCTTCGATGACTTCCATTGCAATGGTAGCGGTTCATGCTATGTTAGACTTCAAGGGGTGCCTCCCTTTTGTGAGATGCTATATAGCAGTGTGGTTAAGACTCCAGATTCTGGAGTCAAATAACTGGCTTCTGATCTCTGCTCTGACATTTACTCGGTGACCTTGGATTATGTCTGTTTTCTCTTCTGAACATGAAAAGAATTGACAGTACTTCATAGGGTCAAATGAGGATCAAATAAATGGATGCATGTAATGAGAACAGTGTCTGGCACATAGTAAGTGCTCAGTAATTATTAGCTATTGTTATTGTTTACATGCCCTCTTTCTGAATAAGATCAGTGGTTTGGCAACGTAGCTTCAGAGTTAATGATATGACTCCTGAAACTGAGGCCAGGGGAGATGGCACGTTACGTAAGGTTAGGTAGCACTTCGGTAACATCATTTGGTCGTGGTATCAGTCAGGGTTCTTCAGAGAAACAGAGGAGATATATGTACATATTTTATTATATGTAATGCATATTATGTATATTATAATTATTTGTTAGTTATTAATTATGAGGAATTGGCTCACATGATTATGGAGATCAAGTCCCACAATCTGCCATCTGCAAGCTGGAGACCCAGGAAAGTTAGTGGTGGTATTTAGTCTAGGTCCAAAGGCTTGAGAACTAGGGAAGTGATGACATAAATCCCAGTCCAAGGGCCAGAGAAGATGAGATAGAATGTTTCAGTTGAACAGGCAGGAAAAAATCAAATTCCTCCTTCTTCACCTTTTGTTTTATTCAGGCCCTCAACAGCTTGCAGGATGCCCACCCACACTGGAGAGGGCCATGGAAAGTCCTGATTCCACTGATTCAAATACTCATCTCATCCAAGAACACCCTCATAGGCACACCCAGGAATAACGTTTAATCTGGATGCCTCTTGGCCAGTCAAATTGACACATAAAATTAACCTTCACAGTCATCATAGTTTTGCGGCCCTTTATTAAAACAATTGAGTTATAAATTCATGAGTAAAAAAACCCAACCCTAGTGCCCAAGGCAGAGTAACATCGGCGGCATTGTTTCTTTGTTTTTGTTGCTGAAGTAGAAGTAGTAAGGTTATGAAATATGTGGTAGTAGAGTTGGGCTATATACACCTACATGTATGTATACATATCGGTATATATGTGTATGTAAATGCATAAGTATATGATATACATTTATCATATGCATATAATATGTATCATAAATAAATATGTGTATCATATATAAGGATATCTGTGTCCAAACAGAGATGCGTGTGTCTTGTGTGAAAATGGAGAAAGTAGGAGAACTAGTGGTAGAGGTAGCAGAAGTCGAAATACAAGTGGTTGAACGATGGAGTGGTAGAAGTAGAAGTAGAAATAGTTGTAAAAGTAGTAGTGGAAGTAGTGGTAATGGTAGGAGAAAACACTGCCAAGCATGTCACTAAACAGCAATATTTATGGCAAGGAAGAAGAAGTCCAATTACTCATCCAAGGTCACAGCCAGGTAAAGCTGAGGTTCAGTCCCATACCTGTCTTTCCAAAGCTATGCCCCCTTAAAACCATTCTGCCTGGCTGCTTCATTTATTCTTCAATTTAACAATCATCTAATATGTAGAAGGTGGAAGTTTTAACAGCTTGTGAGAGAAAAACATCTTTTAATTTTTATGTGTATTATTTGTGTGTATTATTGTGAACCTGGCACAAATACATTTTGAGATCCATTTTTGATAGCATGGATGTCATTTTTAAAAGTTTAATCATCAATCCTTTAATTCGGGAGAAAGTTTTCTTAGGGCAAAGATCTGTGGGGAGAGTAGTCTTGCAAGAATTATTTATTGGAAATAGGCATTTGCCCAGTTTGGGACTTTGAGTTATTGAAATGTCCGATGGTCTCAGACTCCCCTGTCACCAGGAATTTGTAGAATGTCACATAGATCAACTCTTGGCTAAGCTACTCCTGTTCCTCTTGTCTCCAAAACGTGTTGCCCATTGAAATAAATGGAAGCTAGGTTGTCAACTTAGGTCCACCTCCCTAATAAAACAAATATAAAATTACATCTATAACGTGTTTTGCTGTTCAAGTCTCAATCTTAATGCAAGCCCTTAGATTTTCCGGAACTGTCTTGCAGTGAAAGTTTTGACCCAGCCTCATGTAAAGTGGTGCAGGAGAGGCTGAGAAATGAAACGTACCCATTAAGCATTTCCCACGTATTCACTCAGCTGTTGCCACAGTGACCCTATAAAGAAATAAAGGCTCTGGGACCCTGAATGACTACTTAAGACCACATAGCCAGTGAGAGAGGAATATGATGGATCTAAGTACAGTATCTAATATATGATAAACCCTCAACACATAGTAGCTAATACTGTGATGGATATTTTCACTGTTTGACCAAGTGAACAGATGTTCAAATTAGCCAGTACCACTTCTCCAGAGTGAATAGCCTAAGGCAGAGGTTGACAAATTATTCTCCAGCGGAGGGCTGTAGCCCAAGGTAAATGTGGCAAGTGTAAGCAAGCATGAGAGGAGGTTATGAGTTGACGCTTCAGCCATAGACAGCCCACTTGTTCAAAAATTTATTTTGAAGATAGGTCTCCTAGAGTCCAAACACAAGGAAAAATAGCTGGTTTTGTAAACCATTTTTAACACTCGCATCGCATTTTCAGAGCTGTTGTTTCTTCTTAAACACAGATAACGTTGACAATACCATCAAGAAACATTACTGTGTTATTATGTAATAGTTAAATGACTAGAGGCTTTCTATAAGAAAATCAGAAAAAATAACAACTTGATGCTATGCTAGTAATAAAAAGAACTTTCCAAAATGCAAACCCCAAAATTATTTTTTTAAAAACACTGTAATTTCTGTCCTCCAATATAATATTGCTAGCACAATTTTGTGGAATGTCCACGTGAAGAGTGCAAATATTTCATTCGATATCCACAGTATACCTTTAAAGTGGATTTTATTATTACTATTTTGTAGAGTGGGAAACTAAGGATTAAGGAATTTATCCAATACTTTATAATTAGAAAGTAGAAGTGCTAGGATTCAAATTCATATCTGTCTGAGCCCAAGCTCCAAGTTTGCCTGCAATTCTATGCTGCTTCCCAATAATGTCTACAGTCCTGGAGACAGAGTATAGATAGATATTTTAATAAATGTGGAAACAGAAATTGAAGCATAGAGATATTTAATTCATAGAGTTATTTCTTCCCTGCAATTCAAGTTCTTTATATTGACCCACACTGTATTAAATCCAGGCAGATCTCAGATCTGGTTTCAATGGACCAGAAAAAAGATAAAAGACATTCTCAGGTAGCAAAAATATATTAAGTTTAGATATATCTGCAGTATCGTTTTTCCCTTTCAACAGTAATTCTGAGACTGCCTGTTTGTAATGACAATTGATCTGAAGATGCTTTTTTTTTTTTAAATTTTACATTTGGTTGAAATTCTGGTCATCTGAAATCAGATATTTATTCATTCCTGGCAAAGGTAGTGCAAGACATTGATTAAATATCTTTTTTCAATTATTTCACAAATTGTTTCTTATTAATAAAGTTAATTTACCATAGACCCGATGAGATTGTTAGGCCACTGGAGCATGAGATACATGGTATAGTCTATAATTTAAGAAAGTTTCTCTTGATTATTTCATGTAGGGGGAAGGAAACAAAACAATGAGGGGAGAAATTACTGATACATTAGAGTTTATAATTTTTTTTCCTTTTCACGAATGAACTACTCATTCATCTTTAAAAATATTACAGAAACTATAAAAAAAAAAACCTACCTCAAAATATCCAAAATAGCCAAACAAAGAAGGGAAAACAATTGGGTGAAATGAGCTTATGATATAATAATAAATGTAGAGAAAAAATGAAAAGAGCACTCCAGTCTTTTCATTGTCTGCAACAACAGTAGCGATATACATATAAATGGAAAAATTCAGGAAGAATACCAAAATACTAAGACTTCACTTGTGGTAAGTTAGGAGGGTTATAGGTATTTTTTTTTTTCCTCTCTACTACCCACAACCGGTGTGAAGCAGTTAATCTTCATTTGTTATGATATAGTTTAAGCCCCTTTCATTTCACTCTCCAGTCCCATTTCCCTTTCCCCCTTCTCAGAGCCAACACCAACTCAGAATGTAGGAGTGTATTCAATTATAGTATTTCTTATACTTTAGCCACACACTCATATATCTGTTAAAGATACAGTATTTGACATTTTTCGTATAAATATAATCTTATTTTATCTTTCTGCAACTTGATTTTTTCCCCCAAAGCTGTATTTTCATATTCTGTGTCGATGCATGTAAGTCTAGGTTATTCATTGTAATTGTATATTTCATCATATAGACATATCACAATTTGTTCTTGTATTCCCTTACTGAAGGACGTTTAGGTTGTTTTAAATTTTCACCCTTTCAGATGCTGCTACAGTAATCGTCCTCACATTTCCAGGTGAATATAAGCAAGTTTCTCTAGGTTTTTTTACCTAGAGTTATAATTGCTAAGCATTAGTAAATAAACAACTTCGGTTTTGCTAGATATTGAAAAATTATCCTTCAAAATAGTTGTGCATTTCATACTCTCAAACCAGTATAAAGAGTTCTGGTTTCTCCATATTCTTGCTAAATGATATATTTTTTCAAACTTTAAGATTAAACTGAAAGGTGTGAACCAAAGTCTTATTGTCTTGACTTCCATTTCCCTGGTTACTATGAGGTTGAGAATTTACTTACATAAACTATTCATTTGTTCTCTGCTGTGATGTCTATCATATCCTTTTGTCCAATTCTCTATGAGTTTGTCTTTTCTATTGTGGGTGTTCCCAGTACAGTTTAGATATTAACCCTTGTTCCACTTTGCTATTAAGTGTGGTATTTGTTGGAGGTTAAACTACTTAAGAAAGTTTATCTACCTGGAATGTTTTGCATCTATTAAAATAATATATGGTTTTTTTTTCCTTTTATTATTTCAATGTGATTAATTACAATGACAGATTTTCTGATGTGAGTCATCTTTGAAGTCCTGGCAAATTTTTAGTTTTTCTTAGGTTAGTTTTATTACTGATTAATTCATTTTCTACTGTTTTATTTACTTGGGCTAAAATGTCTTGAGATTGGCCTATATTTTTATTTTATTATTTGGTCATTCGGTGGTTTTAATATCAAAATTATACTGTTCACTTAATATGAGTAGTGCAGTTTTTCCTCTTTTTCTATTCTCTGAAATTGGTCATAAAACTTGCCTATAGAACTGTTTGGTAGAGGAAAAAGGGACAGGTAGGTTGGGTGTGATGTTGGGGAGGGGGGATTGTGAGGGGTGTGTACTATATTGATTCAAGCCCTTTGGTGGTTTATTGGCCTATCAGTCTATTCTTCAATCACTGTGATAATTTTATATTTCTCTCTATAGTCACTGATTTTCTCTAGACTTTTTAATTGATTGGCAGATAACTGATATTTAACATTTTTATAAATTTACGAAAACTGAAATCTCTCTCTAGTTTTGTCCCCTTTCTTAGCTCTAATTTATGTATGTCTGTGTACCTTTTCTCATTTTCTTGAACAGTCATGTTAAAGTATGATCTAATATTAACATACCTACCTAAGTTTTCTTTTGGTTAGTATTTAGTTTGCCTCTATTTGTTCATTTATGTGAGAGCTTGGTTTCTCTGCCGCTTTTTATCAGCATTAGCCATATTTTTAAAACATCCAATCAGATATTCTCTATTTTATTGGAGTAGGTTAATCTCTGCATTTTCGATTCTTGATCTATTTGGACTTTTTCCATATTTTATGTTTTAAATTTACTATGAAATTGCTTTACTTTTATTTTTTTCTTTTCTGCCTTCTTAAATATTTGAGCTTTCTTGCATATTATCCTTCTACCATTTGAGAAGTTAAATATTCTGTCAACCTTTTAGTGGTTACAGTTAGAGTTTGACATCCACAATTAACTAAATCTAATGTTAATCAAATCTATATCCTCCTAAATAATGTGAAGACCTGAGAATAATTCCTATCGCCCTCTCTCACCATCTTCCATATTATTATTTAACATTTTAATTCCATTTTATTCTTAAACTCCTACAAATTAATAATTTTTTTCAGTCAATATTTATTTAGATTTACCAAAAGCTTTATTAATTTTTTTGATCACCATTGTTTTTTATATCCTACTTCATTACTAGTGCAATTTCAGGGATCCGTGAGCAGTAAATGCATATATAGGTACTTGTGTTCTGACAACATCTTTGTTTCTCCCTTGCCCTTGAATGATAATTTAGCTGGAAGAGAATTTTATATTGGCAGATATCTTTACTCAGTACTTTACAATATTATCCACAATCCCCAGCATCTATTGTTGACGATGAGAAGTGCATTGCCAGTCTGCTGTTCTGTCTTTTCTCTCACATAGCTTTTACATTTTTTTAATTTGTCTTATGCTAATTTATTACAAACTCTGTAAGTGTGGATTTGTCATTATTTCTCACCGTTGCTTCAGTAGACAGGTTCATGTCCCTTTTTAATTTTAGAAAACTCTTAGCTATTATCATTTCAATATTGACCTCTTTTCATCTTTCTCTTTTCCTTTTAGAATCCCTAGTATATATGTTGGACCTTCTCATTCTATCCTCCCTACTGTTAAGTTTTCTTTTAATATTTTCCATCTTAATCTCTCTGTGCTATCTTCTGGATGACTTCCCCAGATCTAATTAATTCACCAATTCTCTCTCATGCTACGTCTAGTCTACTATGCAACCCTACATTAAATTTTTTATTCAAGAACTACATTTATGATTTCTATAACTTTCTCCTGTCTCAAATGTACATGTTTTTTCATACTCTCTAATAGCTTTTATTCCTCACTTTATTTCTTTCAATCCTGAAAACATACTTACTTTAAAGTCACTTTCATGTCATTCTATTGTTAATTCTCCCATGAGTTATATCTTCTGACTACCTATGATGACTCATCTCCCTGTGGGGTATGCAGTTGTTGACTATAAGCTTCTTTTGAACAGGAATTGTTTCTTTTAGAAACCATAGGTGCCGTGGGGCATGGAAGCATGTGCACTAGATGGTTTTAGATTGGCTTTACAAGGAAGTGGGGGTGGGGGGATTTCAAGTACCCTGTAGTTTTGTGTCTCTGAAATACACAGATAATATGCATTTAGTACCCTCACCTAGACTTGATGCTGAATTTTCAAGTTTCTGATTTCTGGCGGGTGCCTCTTTTTAGCTTCAGAGGCCACAGTCAGATAACAGTCTCCCCTGCTCAGTCCCTGGAAGAGTGCACAGATATTTCATTAGAATTTATGTTATGGATGGGATGGCATTTTGTAACTCTGGACTTTATGCTGATAGCTCAGTTCCAGCTTCCCATTCAGATGAAGCCTATGGCTCAGACTTCTGACTCAGACATTAAATTCCTAGCTGCCCAGTCACTAAGATCTTTCTTTATCTGGTTCCAATATCCCTTTGAGTTCTTTGGCTGCAATTTTCATTTACATCTTTAATTGTGAGTTTTCTCTCTATGTCTGGCACCTGGGGATTTTTACCTTATTGATTTCTAGGTGAGTTATGTGTTCTTTGTATTATGCTTTGCATTGTTATATTTCATCCAGAATTCCTATGTATTTAGAGTAGGGGTGATGTGCCTTCCATATCTGCTGAGGTTACCATATTGACCAGACATACTTATATTACCTCTCTAATGAAGGAAAAAAAAAAACAAAAAGTTTTAAAATATATTTAAAGAAACGGTTTATTTTAAGTAACCATTTTTTCCTCCATGTTTCTCAGTGCTGAATTTGAAGAGCCACATAATTATGAGGCAACAATTTCATATCTGAGACATCCTGACAACTCCATTAACCTGTGCACTGCAAAAGAAATTGCTGATTGTAAGTCTGCTAAGCCAATTAGTATTGTAACCCTGTGTGGAATGAAAATGTGTCAAAAATGGTATTTTCCCCCAGCTCACTATAAGTTTAAATATTCACAGCCATGCTGCTCTACCATCTTCTTTCTTTCTCCCCCTACCCCGCACCCCTTGTCTAGTCTCTTAAAAATATAAATGAATCCCGTTGGGCATCAATCCTATCTCACGACTCCCAGTGATGCCTTCTCTCTACCCTCTTCTAGTCTCTCCTTCCCCAGTCTACTTAGATGTTTTGCCTTTTTTCAATATGTAGGAGAGAAAAATCAAGATATGGTGGTTCTTTTTATTTTTTATTGTCCACCTATAGAAATGTCATCTCTCTTCTTGTGGTGTCTTTCTTGAAGTCCCCTGGTAACACTGTGTGTGTGGACAGGGAGATAACAGGCCATGAGAATGAGGCCCCTGTGTTTAGCCTGACCTGGAACACAGGATTCACTTAACAAGTCTGACCACTGGTTCAGGGCTAAGTCTTCCTGTCTCTGTTGTTGCTGAAAAAGCTCAGACCTTTCTGTGAAAGAAGAGATCTAATCAGGAAAGAAGATAAAGAAGCAGGGACTCATAGCATTTCTAAAAGTTTCTATGTCTTTCTTCTGCCTATAGGATCATTCAATTTTTGAGGAAGGGCATAAATATTGGTGTTAGATAAATCACTAGGATTTACTAAGTTTATACTGTGGGCCACAGTTTTGAGAGATCTTCTGTGTACGTCCCTGATGATTTGGTGGTTTTATGAACCTACTTTTAGAGACAGGAAACTCAAGATCAGAGAGGTTGACTTACACAGAGTCACAAAAGTAATATGTGATAGAGCTACAATGTGAAGGGTTCAGACTGCCTCTAAGATCCAAGCTCACCGCAGCTATATGCTGCTTTTCTTAAGGATAGTTTGCTTCCCTAGAAGGAGGGTTAGAGGAACATTATCTGGTCCAACCTCGTTATTGTTTGGAAAGAAAGTCGTGAATACATACTTAGGGAGTTTGCATAATAAGAGTCAGGACCCATTGAAATTTCCTTCCCTTCCTTCAGGAAATAAGGGGTTGTAGAACTCATGGAAAAACTCACTCTCTCCTAGACAGGTAAAACCTAGATTTTCCCATATGGCTTATAAAATGCTAGCCATAAAAAAAGACAAATCCTGCCCCTAACACCGCTAAAATTCAATGCTCCATAGTTGGGGTGTCTGGGCTCCTGAATTAGAGCACAGCTTCTCAAATGTTAACATGCAAATCACTGGAGGATCTTGTTCAAATGTAGATTCTGATTCAGTAGCTCTGGGTTGGGCCTGAGATTCTGCATTTCTAATAAATTCTCTGGTGATGCCGATGCTGCTGGTCCACAAACCACACTTTGCTAGAAGGGCTGTGGGCCACATGTGGGCTACACCCCAGCTGCATGCCTTTCTGCAAAGCCGAGGACTCGCAGGGCCAAGGAGATGCTATAATCAGAGCCTGGACCTTCTCTCCGGACTACATGAGACCCTGAGAATTCTCTCCCACCA
>NW_011888951.1:502624-504358 GCF_000151845.1 Pteropus vampyrus
TCAGGACCCATTGAAATTTCCTTCCCTTCCTTCAGGAAATAAGGGGTTGTAGAACTCATGGAAAAACTCACTCTCTCCTAGACAGGTAAAACCTAGATTTTCCCATATGGCTTATAAAATGCTAGCCATAAAAAAAGACAAATCCTGCCCCTAACACCGCTAAAATTCAATGCTCCATAGTTGGGGTGTCTGGGCTCCTGAATTAGAGCACAGCTTCTCAAATGTTAACATGCAAATCACTGGAGGATCTTGTTCAAATGTAGATTCTGATTCAGTAGCTCTGGATTGGGCCTGAGATTCTGCATTTCTAATAAATTCTCTGGTGATGCCGATGCTGCTGGTCCACAAACCACACTTTGCTAGAAGGGCTGTGGGCCACATGTGGGCTACACCCCAGCTGCATGCCTTTCTGCAAAGCCGAGGACTCGCAGGGCCAAGGAGATGCTATAATCAGAGCCTGGACCTTCTCTCCGGACTACATGAGACCCTGAGAATTCTCTCCCACCAAGTGGCTCCCTAAGATCCTGCTTGGATATCTTGCCTAAGTCCTTCCTTTTTAGGACAGACGGGCTACAGGTGAGCTATTGATGGGGGTGGTGTGGATGGGGTTTGGATATACATGAGGCCCCTCAAGGTGCTGAGTAAGGCTGAGGATTGAAAATCAGAAGCTAGACCAAAGGCCTATGTTTATTCTCTCCAGGCCACCAATGCTCGAGGCGGGACTGCCAGGGGATATCATTTGAGATACCCAAAGAAGGAACCACTAACCCAGGCCTCTCTTCAGTCTTTTACTGAGAGGGTCTTTGTGTACTTCATAGGCAGTGCTGCTGAAGAGGCAAATGTTTATGACTGAAAAGAGGGCACAGAAAATAAGCCACTGACACAACTGAGAGGTAACAGAGCAATAGAAAGGGGAGACGGTGGGAGGATGGCCACGGTGGCGAGGGCTTTCTCCACCAGAGAGGGCATCTCTGTGAAGGAGAGTTAGTCATAGTCCTGACAGGACTGAAGAAGCTGGGGAGGTACAGCCTGGGATCAAAATTATTTTGTCATATGTCCTCACACCTTTTTCCCTGTCCCTTTCTAAAGAGACAAGCTATGGTCACCCTACAGAAAGGAAAGGAAGGAAGTGGGCTATTTTACCCACTTGTACCTGTTTATTTGACTTTTCCCAGTGTTTTTCATCCTCTTTACATGACTTACTGATCGAATGACATCTGAACCTCAGTTTCTTCATCTATAAAATGGGTATAATATCTTCTTAGTGGAGTTATTCTGAGAGTTTGCTAAAATAATATATTTAAAGTCAAGAGGAATTCTGCTTTTGGGAAGATAGAGCAGATATACATTTCTCTAGTCCCGCAGCCTAGTACAACTAAAACCCTAGATGTTATACAGAACAAAAGTAAGAAAACTGGAAGACTCTAAAAAGGTAGAAAGAAGAAGGTAGGACAGTTAGGGACCTTAGGACCCAAAGAAAGATAGGTAGTGAGTTCCCTGGGTTTTTTTCTTCCTCATGTATTCTAGACTTGGAGCTGAAGAAGCAGGCCCCTGGAAACACCAGTGGGCACAGACAAATACATCTGCAACAAAAGCCTGCTCCTTCTACCCAAAGGACCAAAAAAGGGGAAGCCTAGAAAGACAAAAAGCCTCTAGACAACAGCCACTGTACTCCAGCCAAATCTCTCTCTCTCTCTCTCTCTCTCTCTCTCTCTCTCTCTCTCTCTCTCTCTC
>NW_011888951.1:504997-523522 GCF_000151845.1 Pteropus vampyrus
AAAAAAAAAAAAATCACTCATCATACCAAGAACCAGGAAAAGTCTCAACTTGAATGAAAAGAGATGACCAATAGATGCCACCAATAGATTCCAGAGTTAGAATTTTCTAACAAAGATTTCAAAGCAGCTGTTATAAAAATGCTTCAGCAAGGAATTATGAACATAATTGAAACAAATGAAAAACATAGTCTTACTAAAGAAATAGAATATATATGAAAAGAAACTGAAGAAAAAACAAATGAAAATTTTAGAACTGAAAAGCGTAACAATAAAAATGAAGAAGCCCAATGGATGGGCTCAACAGTAGAAAGGAAGAGAAGATTCAGTGAACTTGGAAGAATCAACAGAAATTACCCAATCTGAACAATGAAGAGAAAACACACTGAAGGAAAAAGAAAAAAAGCAGAGCTTCAGGCTATTTGTGGGACTATAACAAAAGTCTTAAATGGTATTCTGGAAAGAAAGGAGAAAGATGATACTACTGCAAAAGTACTTGAAGAAATGGTTACTGAAAACTTCCTAAATCTGGCAACTAGAATTCAATAACCAAGAGATAATGGGAAACTCTTGAAATATTTAGAAACAAAACAATACATTTCTAAATATTATGGGTCAAAAACTAAGTCTAAGGGGAAACACAAATTTGAACTGAATGAAAATATAACAACAAAATTTGTGGGACACAGCTCATGCAATGCTGAGAGGAAAATTTGTAGCACTAAGTGCGTCTTACAGTAGAAAAAAAGTAAAGCCTCAAATCCAAGATTCTACATCAAGAACATAGAAAAAGAAAAGTAAAATTAAAGTAAGTAGAGTGAAAGAAATAATAACAAATAAATGAAATTGAAAAAATAAAAACAATAAAGAAAAATCAATGAAATAAAAAGCTTGTTCTTTGAAAAGATCAACAAAATTAACAAACCTCTAGCAAGACTGATCAAGAAACAGAAGGCACAAATTAACAATATCAAGGATAAAACATCATTACAAACCCTGCAGATATCAAAAAGATAATAAGGAAATACTATGATCAACTTGACACATGTAAATCTGAAAATTTAGATAATTCCTCAGAAAGTACAAACTACCACAACTTGTCCAACATAAATTATTTGAATAGCTTTGTAACTATTAAGTTGAACTAACTTTAAAACTCACAAAAAATGATCTCTATCAGATGATTTCATTGGAGAATTCTAAAAAATGTTTAAAGAAGAAATAATGCCAATTCTGTACAATTTCTTCCAGAAAAGAGGATACTTCCTCATTCATTTTATGAAGCTAGTATTACCCTGATACCAAACCCAAAGACAATAAAAAAGAATACTGAAGATCAATATCCTTCATAAATATAGTCATAAAAACCTTTAACAAAAATAGCAAAAGGAATTCAGCAAACTATAAAAAGAATTTTATACCATGACCAAGTGTGATTTATTCCAGGGATGCAAAGTTAGTTCCGTATTCAAAATCAATCAGTTTAATCCACCATACTGACAGCCTAAAGAAAAAAGAAAAACACAATCACATTAATCAATGCAGAAAAAACATCTGACAAATTCACCACCCATTTGTGATAAAAACTCTCAGAAAGACAAATAGCAGGGAACTTTCTAATCTTGATAACAAGCATTTACAAAAAGTCAACATGATACTTAGTGGTGAAACACTCTATTCTTTCCCCCTAAGACTGGGAACGAGGCAAAGATGTTCACTCTTTCCACTTCTGCTCACCATAGTGCTGGAAGTTCTAGCCAGTACAATAAAGCAAGAGGTATACAAATAAAGAAATTAATTGTTCTTATTTGTAGATGGCATAATTATCTAAGGAATTTTTGGGGGGAAAAAATCTGCATGAGTTCAGCAAGGTCACAGGGTATAAAAATAAAAGATCAAAATTGTTTCTGTATATTACCATTGAATACACAGACACTAAAATGAAAGAATACAATACCATTTACATTACTCAGAGAAAAGAAAGACTAAAATCTAATAAAACATTTATAAGACTTAAGTGCTGAAAATTATTAAATGCTGACGAAATGAATTTTTAAAATCTCAATAAATGGAGAGGCATACCATGTTTATGGATTGGCAGACTTGATATAGTAAAACTGTTCATTCTCCCTAAGTTGGTATACAGGTTTAATGTAATTTCCATTAAAAATCTTAGCTAGATCTCTTATAGATAAGATTATTCTAAAATGCATATGGAAAGGCAAAGGAACTAGAATAGCTAAAAACAATTTGGAAGAAGAAAAAGGAGGTTTCAGATCACCTAATTTTGAGAATTATAACTACAGTAATAATAATAATAGTAAAAAGGTATTGGCAAAGAGATACACACAGAGTGATGGAACAGATTGAGAATCCAGAATTCAGACCTACACAAATATGCCCACTGATTTGATTTTTTTTTTACAAAATTCTACAAGAATTCAGTTGAGGAAAGACAGCCTTTTAACAAATGGTGTTGGAACAACTGGATATCCACAGACAAAAAAATAAAACCTCAGCCCAAATCTTACATCTTATAAAAAGTTAAATTATTTTTTTCTTCCTTCCTCTGCCCATCAGAGGAATCTAAATGATACCTTTCTGGGAAGGAGAGAAGGAGGAAGAAAGGGAAGGAGAAAGAGGATGACGTGGTTGGGTTTTTGCTGTTGGGTGAGTCTGTCACTTGACCAATGCCAAGAAAACAGAGAAGACTGTCCCCTCAGGGTGTGTAGTGCAGCACAGGTAACTTTCTAAATCTACGCCCTTTTACACAGAAGTTGGTGGTTGGTCAGCAGGATTTAGGCTGTTCTAGAAGCCCTGCAGAATTGTCCTCATAGCCAATCTAGACCAGTATCATTCAGACTGTGTTTTCCAGGGCCCAGGGCTGTTCTGAGGGATCTTGGAGTCCCTCAGGGAGATCTTCAACCAGAGAAGTCCTGTTCATGCTCCTGGCTAACATTCCATTTAAATGAAGGATTCCATGGCTGGAGTAAGTTTGAAAGCCATATCCTAACTGAGTAACCTTGGGCAAGTTACTTCTCTAGGTGTCTGTTTCCTCCTCAGTAAAACTGGAATACTAGTAGTGATCATCATGAAAAAAAAAAAAAATGTTAGCTACTATTTATTGTTTTTATAATAGTAGTAATAACCGTCTCACCTCCTGGTGTTAAAGAGGTGAAGAAATGTTTCCAAGGTCACACGGTGGGGTTAGTATATGGAGAAGAGCTGAGGGCTCGCAGGACATGACCATGCTATTATGTTAGTAGTTGGAGAGGTACTGAGAACCATCTTCTGATATTTGACCTTTTCTCCCAAGTTGGATAAAGCTATTCAGTGGAGAGAGTTACCTAATTCTGGGGGGAAAGTGAGCGAGGACTCTAATGCTGTGGGATTGCGTCCTCTTACTATAATTCCTAGTCCTTTCCTGATAGCCTTAGGGCATACAGCCCTTTGTACTTTATAGTCCTACCTTGGGAGCAAGTTCAGATGGCAAAACTTACCATTTGAGAACCTCCACTTTGTTAGAAAGCAGTATCAAAGTATGAATGTATTATTAATTATTGGTGTATTATCTTTGTTTACTAACTTTGGCAAGTAAGATTTCTCTGAGCCTTGGTTTTCCTATTTCTGAGACAATATAATTATCCCCCATTCCAGGTAGCAAGAAGCAAAGAGATCGTGATTTGTTAATTCTTTAAATATATATATATGGTAGAAGGGAGATAGGAGTAGATTGTCATTTTTTAAACTGAAAAAGAAATCCATACTTGGAATGGATGAGGCAGCCTGCCATCATAAGCAGTATTTTTACATATATTAATAGCTAAACAAAGTTTTTAAAGCAAATAATAGAATAAAATAAGAATAAAATGTTTTGATTAGAAAAACAGTAAAAATAAAAGTGTGCAATTACCCAAGTTGAAGTACATATTATTAACCATCCACACAGAATTTCAGGTCTGAGTGTCGACAATCACATTTTCTTTGTCCCTCAAGAAAATCTAGGATTTAATTTACTTCATTGATGGACTGTATGTTTAGAATAATAATGACTTAGAAATGTAACATGTTTGGTCAGTTTTCTAAAGTAAAGCTTCAGGACCCTAGCTGCAAAAAAGAGAAAAGGAACAAAAGAGGAGAGTCCTACTTATGCATACATATTCATTAATAGCAGGGAGAAAACTTTTAAGCAAAGAAAAATCAAATTAGCAATTTTACCAAAAACCACATTACTTTCTACACAATGGTGATCTGCTAGAAAAGTTTTATTTCTTACATCATCTCATTAATCTCATTAACGCCATAAGGCAGGTACCAACTGACCCCATTTCACAGATGGACAGGCTGAGGTTCAAACAGATGAAGTGTCTGCAATCCCACAGGTAGGAAATGGCAGAATTGGGCTTCGAACCCAAATTCTTGCCGCTACTCATGTTTTAATCATTAAGGTTGGCATCATGTCATTAAATAACATCCACAGAACTACTGGAAAAATGAAAAAGTATTCAAGCCTTATTTGGTGGTCAGTCTTCTCATTTCAAGCTGTACTTAAGAAACCAAACCCTCATGGAACAAAACACTATTAGGCATACTATGGAGTTCATTTTGTTGAAGTGGGATTTAGACCTTTTTTGGCCTTTTTTCCTATCCCTTTCCTTTCAAGTCTGCCTTCTGATTGCTACCACTAAACTTCGGTGCTTTCTCTTAATCATGGAATATGAATGTATTTACCAAAACAGGAAACTGAAGATTGTTTCAAAGGTTTTTATTGACTATATATTCCTGGAAATCTCCACAGAAATTAAAACCGTGATCATTGACCCAAGAATTTCCCAAACCATCTAGACAAAGCCTCACATAGATCAGTGTGATGAAGTTTGAGAAAACTGAACTCTGTAATCTTTCATAATTGCTTTAATCTTGGGTACTGTAAGAAATGGATCCTATAAGAAACCACCTTGAAATAATTTTTTCCATGTTTTTCTAGCAACTTATGAAGTTGAAATTGAAGAACTCCAAAAGGTATTGTTTCCTCTCTTCTTAACAACTTTATAACAAAAACAAGTATACAGAGTTGATTCTAAAGTAGTTTCTTTTATGAAGGAGGAAAGGTCTTCGTTTTTGGTTTTCCCCTGATTTCTGAGGCTTTGCCAGACTCCAGCTGCTAAGATTTTGAGGTCTGAGCCCTGTGATGTTAGAGACAGAAAATGTGTGACAGGACGGGAGAAGATAGTCCTAATCCCTTCCCAGCCCCTTATCTAATGCTGCCAGCACCAACTGGCCTTTAATAACAGTCCCCTTAGAGAAAAGAGTTCTTTGGCACAAGCCAAATTTGTATATCCCATGCTTTCATGAGAGTGACTGGACCCTTGAAGGCATATTTTCTAGGTTCCTGGTGGGCTCAGTGCTAGGTGCTACCTTGGAGGTCAAAGTTGCAACTTGATTAGGGCCCAAGTAGAATCACTGGCCTCAATTCCAGCTCCTGGCTGTATGATCTGGAACCTCCATTTTCTCATTTGCAATATAGCAATAAGAAGTACCCATATCTGGGGTCATTGTGAGAATGAATACAAGGTAAATCCAGGTAAACAGTTTAATAGTAAGTACTCGGCATCTGTTCCATACATTTTACCTCTCTGAGCTTCAGTTGTGTCTTCTGTAAAATGGTGTTTTCCGCATGAGGGCAGGAAGCATATGCACATACTACATCTGTAGTAGTAGATGCTCAGTACAAAAGGGGACCAATACTTGTTTCACTGTATTGCCAAGAGATCTGAGAGAGAGGAGGTAAGCACCTACTGTGCTTGACACACAGTAGGCGCTTACCTAACATAACTGGGTCAGTTAAGGTTCTATGCTTTTCTCAATGGGTACATTTAGTCTAGATCCTTCATCTTTCTGCTTTAGTTTTCTAATGCTTACTGGAAAAAATTGTTCATTCATGGATACATTTTATAGCTAGAAAACTATAAATGGCTGTTATGCCTATTAACAAGAATAGGATGTTTTATCAAAATGCCTCACTTACCTGGCAACATCAGCAAATAAACTTCTGCACAAGTGAACTTTCCAAATGATCAAGTTTTATCCCATTCAAAATAAAAATCATGAAAGTATTTTTAATTTTTAAATCCTTTAACCTTCAGACATATATTATGTTCGGCTCAGTATTTGATGAGTAGAATCTGGCATCACCCTTTCTTGAAGACTTGGAGTACCTTGAACATAAATTGAGTGTGCACAGTCCATGTTCTTCTTTATGACATGCTCTTGGTCCCTTGAAGGTACTCAGAACTAGTTGTCTTTATACCAAATCACCACAAGTCTGTCTGCGGTAATTGTTTTCTGTTTCCTTACAGTTATCATTTCTTTCTTCTATCAATACCTTTGTGTCTAGCTGTGAATCTCTCATGTGGTCAAGCATGTATGTACCAAGTCCCTGTTGTGTGCCAGGCTCCTGTGCGTATATGGTGGCACTTAATCCTCAGTGTTACCCAGTGAGCTGGTACCACCACTTCCATTTTACAGGGACAAGTCGAGGCTCAGAGGTTAAATAATCTGTAAGTTAACAGATATAAAACAAGGTCCCTCTGACTTGTCGTTCTACCAGTGCTGCCATCCAGTCTGCTAGAATTATATAGAAAAGAAAAACTTGTAGTTTCTGAATGAAGGCCTACAAGGCTCTCCTCGAAGGAAAGTATACTTGCTCTTAGGCCTGGATTCTGTGACAGCATTTTGGATGCTAAGACATTCTATATCCTTCAGGGCTAGATTCCAAATAATGGCATCAAATATGTGACAACTAAATGAGGGGCTACATTGTTGTCATTGAGACATAATTTTAACGGAGTCAAATCTAGATTATGTGAGAGCTGATTTTCGATCAGAGGGTACATGATCAGTAAAATAATTCCCAGCATGAGTTGCACACTTGTGTATACTAATTTGCCCACTGAAACATTGCTCAAATATTACAAATTCATATTTCCTCATATGATTTAAAAGTCCTTTGTTCTGCAGATGCATTCCCAGAAAATAATTGATTTTTCTAAGTTATACATTACCTCTAGCATACACTGTAATTTCAAAAATGCTTGTTTAGTTTTCAGATTGACCGAAAACAAGCTCTACTGGCGACAGTTCATGGAACTTTCTGTTGTCGGTCTCTACCTTTGCTCTGTACTGAGACCACCCATCTCACCTTCTGCTCTAGTTTCTAATGATTTGTGACCAGAGACCTAGTTGATAAGGGTAGATTTATGAAACTGACCATTTTCATCTTTACTTTCAGCCTTGGAAGAATTTTCTCCATCAAGAACTTAGGTGAGTTTTATCTTGCAAAAGAAAAGCATTAATGCAGCCACTGCCCCTTTGACAACTGAGCTACTTTTCCTGGATGGGCCACCTATGATTCCAGTGCCTGACCTGGTTTGGCTGCACCCCACTCCCCACCAACCCAGGGCCTTGCAAGGTGCCTAGTGCAGAGAAGGTGCTCAGGGATCCTGACCCTTTCACCATGTTCCAGCCCACACTGCTCTCACTCAGCAAACACTGAATCCCTAGCATGTGCAAGTCATTTGCTAGCTACTGCATCTGTTGTAGTGATAGTGGTCTAAGCACTACCCCAGGGGCTCCCCTGGATTAGATGGAGAGTCACACAATCCAACAAGCATATAACAATTACATGAAGCCCCAAGAACTTACAATTTCCCTAACACACCATGCTGTTTCAAATCTCTTTGTCTTCGCCAATTTAATTCATTAACTCACCCCAACTTACTGATCTGGTGAACTCCTACTGACCATCAAACATCCCCTCTTATAAGAAGCCTTCCTTGACTCCCCTCCTTCAGTGAGAAGTAACCAACAAGTCTTTCCCTGTGGTACCACTGTAAGGTACACGTTTGTACTAATGTGACTCACTGTATGTCATGTTTGCTAATGAGTTCATCTTACTCTCTTCCCCACCCTCTTGTTCGTGAGCAGGACCCATGTTTTCCTGATACCTCTCATACTTCCTGATACAGAGCAGGGCCTCCTCAGAGTTGGCATCTATTACCCTCCAACTGGAGTTATTTTTAATGTATTAAAATAAACATGATTGGTAAACTCTGAGAAGCAAATATTAAAATTTTCTGGCTGATGCCAAAAACAGAGGTGCTGGGTCATGGAGAGAATCCTGCTTCAGCTTTGTCTCTCTCCTTGAGTTCTTGCCTGACTCAGTTCATGAGCCCCATAATTATCCTTTAGCATCTATCACAGTGCTGGGCACATGGTAGGCACATGTCAAATGGTTAATTGGTTCAACATTTATTGAGCTTTTACTCTGTTCAGACACTACTAGATTCTGAGATACAAAAAATGAATAGAATATATTTCCTAACTTTGGTTCAAGATGGGAGTGAAGTCTGGTTGGGGGAAATTACAATATAATGTAATCACTGATATGGAAATCATAAAAAACACAGAGATGAGGCTCCAGGCATGCTTCCTTGAAGAGTGACAACTGAGGTGAATCTTAAAAGACATGTAGGAATTGGCCAGGTGAAGATGGCAGAATGTAGGTCCCAGGCTTAAGGAAAAGCCTAAGAAAAGACATAGAATATTAAAAAGTGAGGCCATTAGAGGAATCCACAGTCTGATACTGCTTGAGCATAAAGTATAGCAGGAATAAAGCTGGAGAAGTACGCAGACATGGTTCCAGGGGAGCCTGAGCTCCCTAATTCATCATTTAGATAGCCCTGTCCAATAGAAATATGTGAAAACCACATCATTTAATTTTTCTCCTAGCCATATTTTAAAAGGTAAAAAGAAACAGCCTGAAATTAATTTTAATAATGTATTTATCCAATTTATCCAAAATGTTATATTTCAATGTGTAATCATTATAAAAACTATTACTGAGGTGTTTATATTCTTTTTTCATACCAAGTCTTCAAAATCCAAATGCATTTTACACTTACGGGTCAATCAAGACTAGACACATTTCAAGTGTTTAATAGCCACTTGTGGACAGTGGCCACTGTACTGGATGACACAAATTTAGACTTTATCTTATAGGTCAGGGGAAACCACAAAATAGTTTCAAAGCAGAGATATTATACCTCTCTCCTCTACAGTAGTATTCCTACAATTCATAATATTAAATTTGAGAGTTATTTATGAAGATTCAACTATGTAGAAACTACTGGACCAGGCCTGCAGGATGGGAAGATGGATTACAGGGGACATGTATACGAGCAAGGCAGGTAAAAACTTTAGGAGAAATACCAGAAATGTGCAATGGAACAAAAATTATCGAGCAATTCTAACTCAGCAAATGTGTTGATGAGGAAAGGGACACCAACAATTATTAAGGGTCCATTACATGCTGTAAACGATGCTAGGCTTTCAACATTTTTATCACATTTCATTCTCATGGCAACCATGGAGTCTGGCATGGTGACCTTTCATTTATAGACGAGGAAATGTGATTTTTCAGAAAGGTTAATCTTAAACGTTTAGGAAGAGGTATAGTGGGGATTAGAACCCAGCTCTCATTTTACAGCCCCTGTTCATCACAAAAAAACTAATAAATGGCCTTAATGGCGAACAAGAGTGCCCGGTAATTAGATGAATGAATGAAAATCCTCAAGACTCTTTCCGTTGTCTTTCAGAACAGCACTCTCCTGGTGTTTCTCCTTCCTTCATGGCCACAGCTTATTCTCTTTGAGGGCTCTTCTTTCTCTGCCTCCCATAGAAGCATGGTTATAGAACTATCTAGTTCACTATAACGCCAGAAGCAGAAGTTCTTACGTGGTTGTTGATGTTCCCCAGCATTCTGTCCTTGGTCCTCAGTCTTTTCATCAGACCCTCCACCTTGACTCTCTCTTATACGTCTCCACTGCAGCTGTGGTCTACATGGCAGTCATTTATTTCATTAGGGAACACTCTGCGCCAGGTGCAATGCTTCGCTACCATGAATTACACAGCATAGTGCTGGGGATATGCGTGTGAATAAGAGTTCTGCCTCTTTATAACTTGATTTTCAGTTAGTCAACAAGGCAAAGTAGAAGTACTGGAGACAGATCCATACATAGTACATTATAATACAAGATAAAGGGACAAAGTGTTGGGGGAGGAGATAAGAAGGTATGACTGCTTGAGAGACTCATGGCAAGATTCTCAGAGGGAAGACATTTAGACAAATTGATAAGGGTGTCGTGTTTTCCAGCAATGTAAGATGTGAAGGCATGTCTGACAAAGGAAACAAAGGGGCAAGTTGTGTCAAGTAGCATGGTAGCTTTGGGGAATTATGAGAGTCTCGAGTAGAGCCAAAGTGCAGGGATGGAGCAGAGGGATGTGGCTGGCCCGATCCTGGTCCCCTGTATCTTAAAAACGACAAAAATGAAGGACGTCTGTTTAAAGCAATTTTCTGATTTATCTCATTTAGAATCAAGTGGTGCATTATCATATACTCTAAACTTTACTTTTTTCTCTGGTATTTCTTCACATTTAAGCCCTAAACATGAAGATGAAGATAAAACAATGAAGGAAAAAGAGCCATCTGGATTAGAACCTCAAAAAACAGCAAAGGATCCACACTCGAACCATCTTTTCAAGGTATCTGTGTTCTTGGGTTCCAGACCAAACGGTACAGTTCAGCCATGTGTAGGATCATCCTAATGGGATGACTTTTTAGAGGCTGAGATGTGCAGCTCCCCAAAGAAACAGAGTCAAGAAGATGCAGTGGGTTTTCGAGGGCATTTTATCAAAGACATGAACGTGACAGTAACTCCGAGCTCTGGCCTTAGCTGTGAAGCAGATCTTAGAAGCAGAGCTGGGACTAGTGTGAGTTCAGCAAGGCACCCAGAGGGCAAAATATAAAGACACTCAGGTACCTCTCCTGGATCTGCACAATGCTGGAGCGAGGGCCTCCTTAAGTTCTGTACTCTAAGGCCCTGTTTAGAAGAGTGACTTAGTCTCTGCACTAAGTCATCTTATCTATAAAATGAGAATAAATAATCCCCACCCAATTACCATCCCCATTCCTATCCTCAATCATGATGATAAAATGAAATAATGTATATTATAGTACTTTGTAAGCCACAAACTACCATAAAAATAAAATGTTTTATTGTCTATTAAGTAATCGATTAATATTATTTATTAATAGTAAATACTTATATATACATCGATATCTAGTTGACACTATCCCCTATAAAACAGTTAGTGTGGTCAGAGGCTTAAAAAGTAGTTTCCGCCAGGGCTACTACCATGCTGAAAACATTCTAGATACCTGTACAATCTACCTGTTTAGATACCTTATGATAGCAAATTGTTCCAGTTCCATCTGCAGGGCTTGGGTAAATCAAATGCCTTGGTGGTGGTGTGGTTCTGAACTGATTTGTAGGCCCAGAGGCCAGACTGGACCAGGATGGGTATTTACAGAGTATCACAAAGCAGCATAATTCACTAATCATGAAAGACAGGGACCAGAGCCAGGTAAGCAGCACTGCGTGTCAGGGCCAGAGGGCAGGGGCAAAGCCATAAATGGGTGATGAGCCCAGAGATCAGAAAGGGTTAATCAGGAATGTACGAGGAAGGCAGTGGAGGAGCACGATTAAGGATACTGACCATAAAGGGAAAACGCAGGATATGCCCTTTTTCAGTGTTGGCCACATGACAAGGGCAAGGTATGGGGTCCAGCTACCACCAGAGTGACATATTCCTACTTTCATGGAGTGTATTTGAGCTTTGAATATTGTTAGAAGTTACTTGAAATGTATTATGTAAATGTGGTAAGTCATCTAGCTGGGTAGTGCTCTTTGGATTCAAATATAAACTGTTAGTAGATACCTAATCCAGTGTGTTTCTAGCTGTGAGATCAGAGACTAGTGATTTAACTTGATAAAACTTTTTATCAAGAGGACTAATGTTTTCCTAATGAAATGTCACGAAAATTAAGAGAGAGAATATATAAAGAGCCTACCCTATAGTCAGTGCTCCATTGTATCCTGTTTCCTGTGGGTCTGCCTCTGTGCCAGGCATTCATGGGCCATTCAGAGGTAAATGAAGGATGGTGGTATGCATCCTCATGAAACTTAGAGTCTAGTGACACAGTGTTAAATAAAACAATAAATAATTGTTATCTGTGAGGGATGAATAAATAAAGAACGGCATAAGTAAGCAAAGAACTAAACGGATACATCACAGCCCTGAAGTATTCTCCCTGTTGCATGTGTTTAGGTAGGTGCCTACAAAGGGACACCTGGAAAAATCCAGATGACGAAAGGCCATGGAAGTAGGGATAGCACACTGGCCAGGAAGCAGGACACTGTGATTGACATCATCCAGACAAAGGCCTGCCCTGAGGACCCAAAGCTGGCCAGGCATTTCCAAGGCCAATGTAAGTCACATTTCTTCCCGGTTCACTTCACCACTACCAAGTTATTTTAAAGCTGTGCATGACCAAGATTTTAATTTATTTTATAAATATTTACTGAACGTTTGTTATGAACCAAGTAACTTGCCCTAATGAGGCACCTCTGCAGTAGTGGAAAGAGGGCTGGATTTAGAAGCGAAAGACCTGAGTTCAATCTGGATTCTAATACTTACTAGCTATGTGGTAAGTAAGTTCATATTCCTGTAGCTCAATTTCTTCATTTATAAAAAGGGATCGTAATATGGACCTCACGGGGGTTCTATGAACACAAAATCTGACAGTATGTCACAATTAATTGGTATTCGGCAAATGTTTGTTCCTTTCTTTTTATATCTACTAGCTCCTGCTGTTTTTTTGTAGGCCCAAGTAATTGACACACTGATGATAATAGTGCCATAACATTAGTTGACTTTATTCAGGTCGCATTTTACGCTCATGTTAGTCAAGATTCTTGATTGCAAGTAACAGTAATCAAATCATATTGTCTTAAGCAAAAAAAGAAAAGGTGGCTCATCTAGCAGAAAGTATGGGCATGGCTGGATCTGGGGACAAAACCACATCACAAGGACTCAGTATTACTTTTTCTACTCTTGGCTTTGCTCAGCCTCTGGCTTATCTCCATTTTCAGACAGCATCTAGCAGTGACAGGCTTAGACCCTGTCTTCTTAGAAACCTGAGAGGAAAACTAGAAACCACTCTCTTCTCAACAGTTATAAGGCACAGATCTGAGTCTTTGGCTCTGATCGGGTCACATGCCATCCCTGAAACAGCCATTATGAATGCAGGCTATGATGCTATGATTGACCTAGCCTGGGTCATTAACTCACCTATATAGCCGAAGGTAGAGTCAGTTCTGCCGAAACTATACAACATCAGATTGAAAGATTTCCCAAGGAAAATAAGACCTGTTTTTAGGAGGGGGAAAAAAGTAGACACTGGGTAGACAAAGAAAACAGATGTCCACTCCAGCCCAATAGCCATAGCAAACCACTGCCATTTCCTAAAGGGTTATGATCAGAGTTATAGGAAGAATAAATTTGTAGTGATCACAAGATGGACTCAAGACCCCTTAAAATCTGCCTCCAGACTAGTTGGCCTCATCCCTGCCACACAACTCCTTCCTTGCATACTCTCTGCTCTATTTTCAGTTACTGGCATATTTAGGTGTTCCTGTAATTCTCCTGATGTCTTTCCTCTGTCTGAAATGCCCTTATGCTCATTCTCTACCTACTGACGTCCTATTAATCCTTTAAGATCCATCTTAAAAGTCACTTCTTTTGAGGCTTCCCTGACCTCAATCCATCCTCCTCTTTCCCACTCTTCAGGGACCCCAGTTCCTTACACCTCTCTATTTTCATGTAAGCAGCAACTGAATGATCATGTTTCCATTTTAGGCTTTAGAGTTGAGCTTTTCTGGGACTGAGGACCACTATAACTAATCCTGTAACCTTGGAAAATTTATTTATTTTCACATGCAAATGAAGATACTATACTTATTTCCCAATGCTGTTTATCGCTGCATATAAAGTGTATGGTTCGTGTGCTAAATAACTGTTAGTTCTCTTCATCTATTTTCATTTCTGAAAACTTACAGCATGCCTGACATTATAATTCTTTGTGTACATATTTGTCTCTCATGGTATATATACTGTGAGCACCTTGAGATTAGTGACCATTTGGTACAATGCTTTGTATTTCTGTTACCTGGCACAGTGTCTGGCACACTTCCTCTACCAAGAAAACTTTGGTGAGTAAAAGAATGAAAGAATAAATCAAACTTCAGCTTCTGAGAGTAAAGTGGATTAGAAAATCCGAATGCTTCTTCCAACAGAAACAAAGTGAAGAATAATTATTTTTTAATTTATAGAAGTATCAGAACCGGTACAAATAGAAAGCGTCTGTATACCTGCAGTAAACAGGAGTCCTGGGAAGTGAGTGAGTGCCAATGCCACTTTTGCCCTGAGGGTTTTTACTGAGCTCTGACTCCCTTGAGTTCCTATTTTGACCGCATGCAGAGTACAGGGGCTCTATCCCAGGGCCTGCCCAAAGGGAGTTTATAATAGGAGACTCCTGTATAAAGTTGGGACCCCAAAGGGTTACGTTCACACTTTCAGAATAAACAAGACCGTGCCTATAGTTTACAACACTGTATTGCATATTTATAAATTAGTGAAGATTTATAAATAAAAAATAATAATGCTCTCATGCATTATTGCCACAATAAAAAATTTTTAATTTAAAAAGACACAGAGGAAAAAAGACATTTCTGATGAGGTAAATAAGAAAGCACAGAGGTAGCATTAATTTAAAAAGCATGCCTTAAGAGGAAAAGTAGACAGAATTATTTAGTGTAGGAAAAAAAAGGGCGGGGGGTGGACAAATTGAAGTGAATAAAAGAGTTACAGGAAAGCCCTGAATATGGGGCTGAAAGCCATTTCCATGCAATTATGTAATGTCCATGAAGAGTCACTATAGATTTGGGGATTATACCATGATAAAAACAGCCTGAAGAAGATTATTCTGAGTAATCCGTACATACCGCTAAAGCACAAAGGGAGTTGCTGAATCCATTAATAAGTCTTTGTAATACTTATGATGAGTAGCATAAAATGCTTAGTTGAGAGTGTGTATGAAAATAGGAAAGTTTTGAGAAAAAAATACAAGTGAGTGTTTTTCTATTCTCCTATTCAAGTAGGCCTCTTTTGAAAAAATAAAAGGATTGCTTCTTTGAAAAGAAATTCTAAAAAACTGCTTCTAAAAAAATTAGCAATATATAAAACTCACTGAGCAGAAGGAAATTGGCCCACTTTGACCCAGGTGCTACATGAAGGGAAAAAAAAAAAAGCTGTTATTATAAGCTGATCCTCATGTGCACCTGCAGTTCAAATTCACACTGTGTGGTCCAAAAGAAACTCGGTTGAATCTAAAGTTGTATTAGCTTGGTAGCCCTGCCAGACAACCAGTAGAAGCAAACATAAATCCTCTTTGATGGAACCTCCTTTGTCCCAGGTTTCAAATAATTCCCACAAAATGATTTTTAAAAACAACAGTTCGTAGACAAAAAAATAATGAAACACACAAGTAAACAAGTCACATTGAGTGAAAACAAGCAGAATGACAGACAACAGAAACCAGCCTGCAAGATACTACAGATATTAGCATTATAAGACACAAAGCATAACTATATTTAATATTTTAAAAATAAAACAGATTTTAAAGAGAAAATAATCAATAAATTGATACAGAAATGCAATAGATGAATTATACATCAGATTCTGAGGAAGCAATGTACTAGAAGATAAATCTAAAGAGATTATCCAAAATTTAAACCACAGAGGAAAGGACTGAAAAGAACAAAAAGGTAAGTTTCATGCAGGATAGAATGAGAAGTTTTAAAATCATCAAGTCAGAGTTTCATAAAAGGACACTAGGAAGAGTGGAGAAGAGGAAATAATAGGTAAAAGAGAAAGTATTAGATAATTTTCCAGAATTGTAGAAAGATATCAATTCGCAGATTCATGAGCACTAAAAATCTCAAGCAGGAAAAGTAAAAAATCCATACCTAGTCATATCGTAGAGAAACTGAAGAACATTGAAAAATAAGAGACTATCTTAAAATATCATAAAAGCAGAAAAAGGAAAAGACCAATTACCTACAAAGAACTAAGTAGGCTGACTGCTGAGTTCTCAAAAACAAGAATGTATGTTTAGAATACAATGCTGCTGAAAATATATTAAATATCTACCTAGAATTTTATAACTAGTAAAAATGTCCATCAAGAATGAAGGAAAAAAATACAATATTTCCAGAACAATAGTAACAGATATTTTAATGACCAAATAAAACTTTCTAAAGGAAATTCTGAAGTGTGTACTTCAGGCAGAAGAAAAATAATCTCACACAGAGAATTCTAGATGCAAGAAAGAAAACTGAACTAAAATATTAACTAAATAAAATAATAATAGTGTCAAATTAGGGCAAAGAGAACTAAAATATTGAATATGAATGGCATATGCATTGGGAAGATGATCAAAGTTAAAGCATTCTAAGGTTTTTAATTGACAATAGCTATGTTAATTCAATATTAATTAAAAGAATAGCTAGAATATACTCCTTAAAAGATACCAAAGTGTGAAAAAGCAAGTCACAGAGTGGGAGAAGATATTTGAGATATATTTATATATTTGACAAAGGACTCATATATGAAATACGTGAGTTCTATAAACATCCTTGTATCTAGAAAATATGAAACAGAAATATTTTATATTTCTATAAACATCCTTCTATCCAGAATATATAAAATAGAAATCAATCAGGAAAAAAAAAACATTTAGAGAAAGTGGGAAAATTTTTAAACAGACATTTCACCAAAGAGGAAATCCAAAAGGGAAATACACTGACCAACTTCATTAAGTCTCAGGGAAATGCAAATGAACCTAAAATGCAGTAACACTATATGACCAACAAAATGGCTAAAATTTAAAAAGACTAAATATATCAAGTGTTAGTGAAGTTATGGAACAACTCTTCTACACTGCCAGGATTGCAAATTGGGATAATCACTTTGAAAAATGTTTAGCTGTATCAGTTAAATCCCAACACATATATATCCTGTGTCCAAGCAATTCCATGCCTATTCTTATACCCAGTAGAAATGTGTACTTCAATTTACCAAGACACATGCAATATGTTCATAACAGAACTTTTCTTTATAATAGCCTCAAACTAGAAACTGTCCAAATGTCCATCAAAAGTAGAATAAATTGCAATATATTCACACAATGGCATAGTTATGGGAATGAACAAATTACAACTATATACAGCAATATGAATGTATAGCACAAACATAAAAAGTAAGCGGCACTAAAGAGCACATTCTAAATGACTTAGTTCACATAAAGTTCAAAAATATGCAGGATTTACCTCTGGTATTAGAAGGTAAGGGAGTTGTTATCCTTAGGTGAAGGAACAGTGACCAGAAGAGAGCATGAGAGGGGCAGTCTAAGACACAGGCAAGATTATATTTTTCAATCTATGTGCTGTGTACATGATTATGTTTGATTTGGGAAAATTCATTAATCTGTACTCTTACGATTTTAAAACATAGTAGGGTAACTGTAAAAAAAGATAGACATTGCATACATACCTTGCAAATAAAAAAGAATGAAGAAATCTCAATCAAGAAAGAGGAAGACGAGGGGAAGAAAATGGAATAAATAATAAATAAAAGTATGTAATAAGAGAGTAGATATAAATTTTAAAATACTGATAAACTATAAATGTAATACATGAGATTCTCGTTAGAAGATATATGCATTCAAATTATTCAATATTTAAAAATATCCCAGACAAGAAAAAGCTGAAAAAGTTCACCACCAAACTAGTATTACAAGAAATGTTAAAAAGACTTCTTTAAGACTAAGAAGGAAAAAAAAAGATAAAAAACATGAATAATAAAATGTCAATAACTACATATCGATAATTATTTTAAATGTAAATGGATTAAATGCTCAAATAAAAAGACATGGTATGGTTGAATGGATAAGAAAATAAGACCCTTACATATGCTACCTATAAGAGATTCATTTCAGATGGAAAAACACACAGACTGAAATTAAAGAGATGAAAAAAGAAGCTGGGGTAGCAATACTTATCTCAGACAAAATAGACTTTAAAACAAAGGCTATAATGAGACAAAAAAGGACCCAGTAATTCCATTTCTGAGTGTTTATCCAAGAAACCCAAAACACTAATTCAAAAAGACGTATGCGTTCAAATGTTCATTGCAGCATTATTTTCAATAGCCAAGATATGGAAGCAACCTAAGTGTTTATCAATAGATGAATGGATAAAAAAGTTGTACACATATACAATGGACTATTACTCAGCCATAAAAAAGAATAAAATCTTGCCATCTGCACCAACATGAATGGACCTAGATGGTATTATGCTGAATGAAATAAATCAGAAAAAAACAAATACCATATGATTTCACTTATATGTGGAATCTAAAAAACAAAATGAACAAACAAAACAGAAACAAACTCATAGATACAGACAACATTTTTATGGTTGCCAGATGGGAAGGGAGGTCAGGAGGAGA
>NW_011888951.1:523572-523916 GCF_000151845.1 Pteropus vampyrus
GTAAAAAGGGGAAAGTGATTAAGAAATACAAATTGATAGTTACAAAATAGTCATAGAGATATAAAGATAGCATAAGAAATATAGTCAATAATATTGTAATAACTAGGGTGTCAAAGAGTACTAGATTTATCAAGGTGATAACTTTGTGAGTTATATAAATGTCTAATTACTATGTTGCACACCTGAAATTGATATAATATTGTATGTCAACTGTAATTGAAAAATAAAAAATTGTTTTAAAAATTTGAAGAAAATTAGGGAAAAAAATATTTGAGTGCCTTTTATGTGCCCAGCATTGTTCTTCGTGCTAAGGGTATAGCAGTACACAAAAGAGACAAAACCTC
>NW_011888951.1:524826-540222 GCF_000151845.1 Pteropus vampyrus
AGAAAGGTAAATTAGGAGGCCTGGTAAGTTTGTCGCAGGAATTTAGGTGAGAGATCATGATAGCTTAGAGGAGGGTATTGTACTAGAGTTGTTGAGATGTCTTTGGATTCAAGATGTGACATGAAAGACTGGAGGTGGGAAATGAGAAAGGAGGCAAGGTTGTCTTCAAGGTTTTGTACGAATCAACTGAAAGGGTGGAGTTGCAACTTTTTATTGAATTGGGTCAGACTTCAGGAAGAGCAAATTCGCGGAGAAACTGAGAGTTTGGTTTGGAATGTAATATATTTAGACAACCAATGGAAATGGTATGAAGCCGATGGAGTGTCTAGAATTCACCAGAGATGTCCAAGAGCTGTAAATGTGGGCATTGTCTATGCGTTTTTAAAATGAAGTTACGAAATTTTACATTTGCCTCAGCCAAAAAGAGTAAGTAAAAAAATTGTCCTAAACTAAGAATTAAGCACCTGTGTGTTTAGCATCTTTGTTTTGTTTTGAAGAAATTTACTGATAACTCCTTAAGAAAAAGCAGAACCCTATGCCTCTGGGAGCTGACATCCATTGAGACAGTCTGGAGCCTATATGCTAACTGACTTCTTGTCAGAGGATGAAATCTTGTTGGTTGGTTCCTAGTTAATAGGCACAACTCAATTTGCTTATTGTTTATTTCACAGATGTATTACTACTTATTTCTGATTAACAGTTCATGTTTGAAAATGGATCTGAATCACCCATATTCTAAATATTAATCTATGCCAACTGATAAAAAGCTGGCAGTTTTATGGTAATGACAAAATTATCAGCTCTGTGAAATAATCCAGCACCTGCATTTAACTAGCTACTTGTGCAAACAATCCCAATACATTTTGGATTGTCCTGGTGAGAAGGGGAAACCGTCTTCTGGCTTATTCCAACATCAATGAATATTGAATGTTGACATGTGTTCCATCAATTTTTCTAAGAAATTGTACTTTAAGGAAAGAAATGCACAAAACTAGGCCATCTAGGAGTAGATAGAGAAGTCCCTGAAGGACTTCACCATTTGAGGGCTGGGGTTAGAGGAAGAACCGTCAAAGCAGAGGAGTTACTGGTTTACTAGGTAACTAGCACCCTTTATAAAAATGCATTAAGTCCTTGACACAGTCACCTAAAGAGCAGTTGTTATTAATCATTATCCCAACATCAGAGAATCATAACTGGGTCTCTGCAAGGGGAAACGGTTTGCCAAAGGATCATACATACTAAGATTCTAATCCAGTTTTGGCACATGTAACCTGCTGTTTCCTATTTTTGCCTCCATTGCTGGTGTGTAAATGCACTTATGATAGCAGTTGTTCTTCACGGGGTTTCTCTGTTTTCCTTACAGCTGGGTATGCAGAGGCCTTGGAGGTGACTAAAGAAACACCAAGCCAAGGGGCCTTTAAGCCAAATTCCATCTCAGAGGAGACGTACGATGACGTCGAGTACTCTAGGAGACAGGGGTAAGTACATTCCAGACCTTCAGCAGTGCGGTGAGACTTTAAATAAATGTGGTGAGACTTTAAAGGTGCAATGCAAGTTAATGGTGTTTGTTTCTTTTCTCCCCACAGATCAAAGTCAGACTTCTCTAACTCATTTGCCTCAGATAATGGTAAGTATAAGAAGACATTTCTGAAACTGCCAATAGTAATTGCTGAGTGCTCTGTGGCTGATTTATGATAAACTGTCTTTTATTTTTTTAAATTAAGTTTATTGGGGTAACATTGGTTAATACAATCATAATTTTCAAATGAAAACTGTCTTTTATTTATATATATTTTTAATAATACCAATTGGGCAGGGTGGTAGTAAGCTACGGGAAGTAAGTGGTTTGAGATATGTGTTGATAAATGCATTTAGAATTGTGAAGGTAAAGATGCTGGTAATGGTGCTCATGTGGGGAAAAAAGAATAAGTCAACATCACTGTGAAATTGCTTCCTTCCTGATCTCTTCACAACGCAGAACTGATTATAGGAATGTTTTTACTTAAAACACTTTCATGGCTTCCCAATATTTTTACAATCTACCTTAATATGGTCTAATGGTCTTGAGTGGTTTGCCCCTACCTGCCTCTGAGGCCTGTTCTCTCACTCTCTATACTCTATGTTTGAGATCCAGTCATGCTGAACTTTTAGCTCCCTTTCCAAGCTCCCACTGCAGGATGTTTGTATATACTACTCCCTCTTGCTAGAATTTTCTTTCCTCCCCTGGATCCCTTTGCCTAAGTTACTCCTAACCTTTCTTATATCAGATCGATCATTATCCTCCCAGTGCATCCGATCTTTGGTATACAGTCTCAGAGTATCATGGCCCTCCTTTTCATAGCACTTGTCAGAGCTGTAATATATTTATGTGATTTTTTGATTAATGACTATCTTCCCTCCTAGATGGTTTTCTTCTTTATGCTTACCGTTTTCCCTAGCCCCTACTATAATGCCTGGCACATGTTATATATTGTTTTAAATATTTGTCAAATGAATGAATGAAAAAAATAATGGAGGAATAATCAAATCCTACTCTGATTGTTTCTGTTCTTCTTAGAATGTCAGAATTTTAGATGGAGAAACTATCCTTGAGATCATTAAACACAGTATCCTCATTTTAAAATGGAAACTGAGGCACAGAGAAGTTAAATGACTCTCCCATACACCTTGTGCGTGAGTCAGGTTCTGAACTTGAAAATACTGTCGTCAGGGTAGACTCAAAGTGTATCTGTGACTACTAAAGCATATGTGCTGGGCTAAGCTAAAGCCATGCCATTAAGGGAAAGATTATTCAAGATGTATTAGTTCTCCATTATTTCCCCAGAATTCAACAGTGTCTGATGTTTAGTAGATTCTGATTATTATATACTAAATATACAAGGGAGGGGGGCAGTAGAAGGAAAGAATCTGTTGATAAACCAACTTTCATTGACCAAATCAGATCAGACTTGGAATCAAGTTTTACATAGGTTTAATTATTTTTACCATATGCTTATAAAAATATGTGCATGTTTCAATAAAAAATGCTTAATAACAAAGATCAAACTATCCTAGCACCTGGTAGGTATCCAATAAATATTTATTAAATATGAATCTGAACTGTTTTTATAATGAATGAAAAGGTTTTGTTGGCTTTTTTTTTAATTTCAGATGAAAATAGTGAAAAAACGTATGACGATGTCTACAAAACAAAGAGCAACTACTCAAAGATGGAGTGAGTTTCTCTTTCTTGGCTTCCTAGCTAATGGTATTTCCTGTTAGTCTAAGAAAACCAGTTTAAGAAGTGGCTCCTTTGCCTGCCCTCACCATCTTAGGGAGGATTTGCAAAGAGAACAGAGATAAGCTATTTTAATACCTCATGATGATCAACAGAATACTTGTACTTGCATGTTATAAATTTCAAATCACATTGCTTTCTCTTTTGAGAAAATGTCCATCTTCCAGAGTAGATGACTTTGATATCGTGTTAGAAAATAAGTGAGAAAGAAGTAAATGTCAATAAAACTTGCTTCAATTCTATAGTATTTTTCTAGGAAGACGTCAACGGTTATGATTTATCTGTGTTTTTGCAAGTTACTAAGACTCATTGAGATTTGGGCTTAATTTAGTATCTAAAAATTCAGTGTTATCAAGAATAATATTTGTTCGAGTGGGCATTATTTGTTAAGTTTAATTATTAGAGGCACAATGTAGAAAGGAAAACAGCAATGGTAACAAACAAAAAGTTTGGGGTGAAGGGAAAAGATGGTATCCATGGTGAGCAGGACAATGTGGATACATTACTCCCTCTCCCTACTCCCCAAAAAAACCAAGAACGTATTTGGAAAAATTTTATTCATCACCCGAGCAGTCAGTGTATCACCATTGTTGTATTACATCGTTCTGTAAATTAAAAATCAGCGACGTGAATTTCAGGAGCCAGATATTCTTATAACGTATTTCTAGTATAGTTTGTAAAATATGCTTCCCCGGATCATCTCTTCTAAAAGGAAGACTTTGCTCTGTGAACTCTGCAAAATAGAGACCATTTGCAGTAGGTGAAAATTTATATTAAAATATAATAATTCCCTTCATGGCTGACTGGTGTGTGCTATTTCATACAGACATCAAAACAAAGAAGAAGAGCACAGAAGTTGACAAGGCATTTCCCTGCTCTTCCTTGACTGGGATGTATTTTAGAAATGAGACAAAAGCCTCTGATCCTTTTTACTCCAACAGCCTTCCATCTCTGTTACTCTCTCAAATGCCATGTTTATATTCTCTGATTCCTCTTAGTTCAGATGGAAAAGAAACACTTAAAAGACTGCAGAGGTTCTTCAAGAAAGAAAAGGATAGATTTAAGATGAAGAAAACCAAGTCAAAAGAAAACATAAGGTAAAAAATAAAAAAGTTTTTATTACTTTGTATGAGAGGATTAGTGATGTTGGCCTGGTAGTTACACAGCTTGATGTTCTCCATCCTATTCTCAAAAACAGTGGAGGGGATATCAGAAACTAAAACCAAAAGCTCTGGTTATTACCTACCTCTTTCTTGCCAAGTTTCGAGTGAACTATACCCACAGATATTAATGAAAAAGTGACAGCCCCTGTTGAAAAAAATGTTGAGAAAAGGTTGTAGACAAGGATACAGAGAAAGTCTTAATCTTACCACTAAGCATTATGTTATTAATTATGTCCTTTTTGGCTTTCTCATCCCTACAAGTTCCAGTGGTTTTGTCTACACTTCCTATTGTAATTTGTCTCTCTTGAGAAAGGCAACATGTGTAGAGGGGAGACGAACTTTTCAGCTGAAGTCCATGTATCTCAGTATTAGACCTGGAAAGACCCTCCAAGGTCACACTGGCCAATTGCCAATGTTTGGGAAATTAATACTTTCAGTGGTAGTAGAAAGAGACAGGAGGTCTAGATTTTGGATTCTAGTTTCAGCTCTTCCATTTATTGAGTCTGTAACCATAGGCAAATCATTTCCTTTGTGCACCCATACAGCCCAAGTGTCCTCTTGTCTACAATGAAAGGGAGACTGGGTAGTCTCTGGAGGTACCTCTCTCCCTAATCTATAGATATAAGTATATAGGTAAACATATAAATCTGCATTTTATGAGGGCAGGAATGGTATAATAATTTGCCCAAGGTCATTACATATATTGACATGGAATTGTGTTATTCTACTTTGAAGTTCTTTCAATTACAAAGCCTCAAAGTTATGTGATTTTAAGTCTAACTGTCTGTTGGATGTAGATCTACCAAGAGAGCCAGCAGAGTACGGGGTTTATAAATTGTAGTCTTGACCATCGAAGATAAGGGAGTTTGGCTCCAGTGGTCAATGAGACCTAAAATCAGACCCTGGCCTGAGCAGGTTAGATGCTTCTGACAAAAATTATTAGCATGATACCAACAGTCCCTTAAAAATTGGATCCAGGTGAGAATGCTCTGACTCCAATGACCATGTATTTCTTCTACTCCATCCTGCATATCACAGTCCTGACAGCATCCAGTCTGGTCTCATAGACCAGCGGTCCCTAACCTCTTTGGCATCAGGGACCGGTGCTCCTGTGAGAATCAAATGCATAATGATCTGAGGTGGAGCTGAGGCAGTGATGCTAGTGCTGGGGAGTGGCTGCAAATACAGATGAAGTTTCACTAACTCACCTGCCACTTATCTCCTGCTGTGTGGCCCGATTAGTAACAGGCCCAGGGATTGGGGACTTCTGTTATAGAAACTAACAGCAGGGATCACTGAGCATCTATCTGCTCTGTCCCAGGGACATTCACCTAGGTATGCTCATCCAGTATAAAAGTAACTGTAAGATAGGTGCTGAGATTTTAGAAATGAAGAAACTGAGGCTTACATAAAGGATAGCTGATCTTCTCGAAAGTACTCTTCCTTTGGACATTCCTTGATTATGTTTGTCCGAGTGCTGTATTAATTTACTTTAGTCTCCTTCACTAAATCCCAAGCTACTTCAGTACAGAAACTCTGTCTGATCATTTTGTACATGGAACACATGGGCCTGGCAAGTGTCCCCAAAATACCTGTAGGACTGAACTTATATTATTGTTTAAAATGCATGGATTTTTTTTTTTTCTACCACATCATACTTCTTTCCACGTGATCTCCTTAACCATGAGATTTGAGGAGAACCAAACAATCTACCTGGGCCTAATGTCCTTTCACATTTAGCAATTTACCATCTTCCATTTCCACCTAGCCTAGAATTCTCCCCTCAAGTCATCCCTTTGGCCTACATATATTCATAGGCAGGGTTCAGTGTCACCAGAAGGTTGTTCTCTCTCACCATATTTATCCCACATTGTATGTATCTGAATGACATGTGGAATGTTAGAAGGCTGAAACAGAATCCTGTGGATGGAGAAGGGCAGGGCTGTGGAATAGCCTGAGGATGTCTGCTTAGAAAAGGGAGTATAGCTGGTCACAAGCCCTAAATAAGCTCATTTAGAAAGGGGGTGGTAAGTGATCAGAACAAAGCTGAAGGAAACGTTTGCTTCACATCTTTGCCTAGAAGCCTCTGTATTAAGAAACCTAGTCATCAATCTGCTATTCTGAATATGTTTTTTTTCCTTAAACCTTATGTGTCTTTTGTCAATCAACAGTGCATTTTCCATTTCACTGCCTGATTTAGGTAAGTGATATCCACTTTCTGCTGGCACGAAACTACTCAGTATTGGCATATGCTGGGGCAGGTAAAGAGAAGTAGTAATCCCTCCTGCATTCTGTATTTGATGAAAAACTGATACATTGAAATCAAAGATGAAATTTTACACAATAATATTATTGACTTTGGGGAAAATGAGAAATTTTCTCAAGTGCCTACTATATACCAGGCCTCTTAAATCCCAGTGAAATAGGTGTTATCCCATTTTAGGGAGGCTCCCATACCCACATCTCTACTTTAGTGATCTGGGATTTGAATTCAAGTCGCTCTGATTTTGAAGCTCATGTATTTGACATTATGCCGCACAGCCTCTTGAAGGATTTTACACCCAGATCACCTTAATTAAGACATAATTTGAACATGATCACATTGCAGCACACATACTAACTGAATCAAAGATGGGTCAAATGATATATTGTTTGCTTTGCTATGAAAACAAATGTACATGTTAGCACAGTGCCTGACATATAGTATGTTCAGTAAGTTGACTGTCAATTAAAGAGGTCTCTGTGTTGTTGTTTGTTGGCTTTTGTTTATGGGCTCTAGCCATAGTGGCTACTTTGCTTTTATTCTGACTTGTCAATTCAAATGTATATTATATTCCACAAATATGAGTTTGCCAAACTAAATAACAAATGAAGATTATATAAACCCAGTAAAACTATAGGTCTCCCAAAATATCCTTGGTCCTTCGTTTAAAAGAAAAAAAAAAAAAAGCCTACTTACAATAGGTAAGCATTGTGCCCCCCATCCAAACTTATGAATAACTGAATATGAATTATGAATAATTATGCCAGAAGGTCTCAAACTCATTCAGGTGGTGAATCACTTAAATATTCTAGAATTCTGTGAAGAGCATCAAGGAATGTGACTATCCTAAACTGAACATGTCTAATTATGTACAATATATACTAAGTCAGATTCCATTTTATGCAAGATTATTATAAAGGAGCAGTTGCCAATGGTTTGAAATAAAAATCATGGAAAAAGTCAACTATTAATCTGTTTTCTCCCCTAGGAATTAAGAAACACCCTCTATTTAGCAATATAACATCTTTGTCCAGTTCTAGATGATAGAAACCTAGTCTAAAAATGATCCTTTCAGCAACTCATATTTCTGGAAATCTGTATAAAATCAAATTGTGTGTCTGAGATATTAGGACATCTATTTTTTTAAACCCTCAGTTGAATTTCTTCCCAAATGGAGAACCTTTTCTTTCTTTGATCTTTTTAGTCCGTCTGCATTCTGTAATCAGATTTTGATAAAACCGGCTTGGGGATGCACCTGAATAATTGTGTGCAATCTGAGAAGCCAGGGACTGTGTAAACCATACCTAATTATGGACTATTTTGATCCTATCTTGATCCTAGAATTTAGGTCTCAAGAAGTTATTATCCATGATGACGTGAACATAAATGAAAAAGAGTCAAAGTAAGTCAATTTACCTTATTGGCCATCCCTGCTTTTTAACCCATTTCCTGGTGTTTTGTTAAATATGGTCAGAGTACCATCTTCAGATCCTTGGATACTTGATGAGAAGTCAACTTATGGTACTCCCTTAAGAAGGAAAAAAAAAATAACAGGTGATCTAACAGTGGTAAGTGATTAAAAATTCACTGGAGCTTTAGAATCTGTTTCTTATATTTGAATCTAGAATTGAAACTGATTTCAACACAATTACTTATTTAGTCATGTGTTATGTACAAGGCAATGTGGAAGATAGTGAGCACTATCTGACAGAACCTCTGTTCTCAAAGACTAAATAACTATAATCTATCAAAAAAAGAAAGTATCCCAAAACTTGATTCTTCCACTCTAGCTACTTATCTGTCCTTTCCCTCTCAACTAAATGGCTGAAAATACAGGTCTCCTCCTTTTACTCCAAGATCACTGCAATTGGGCTTCTGTTCCTATCACACTCGAGAACTTATTTTTGATAAGGTCACTATTAACTTCTTTGTTAAATCTAGTGGATACCTTTAAGTCTTTATTTTACTTGGCTTCTCTATAATATCTTAAATTGTTGATTATGCTATCCTTCGAAGGAAAAAATATTAACTTTTCCCCAGGTTTTCATGTTATTTTTTATTCATGTTTAGCTGTTGTTCCTCCTGTTTGGTTGTAAGATTTCCTATGTCAGTTCTAGTCTATCTTCATATGTTCTTGAATGATCTCATCCACATCAAAGGCTTTAATTATAACCATTAAAGTAATGATATTGAAATTTATATTGGGGTCAGATTTCCTTCCTCCACCCTGCTGAATAACTCTATTTGAAACTCAGAATTCCATAACTAATACTCTCAACTCTCCCCATCCAAATATGGTCCCGTTTCTTCTGATCTCTGTGTTGGTAATTGTTTCAACACAGTTACCCAAACCAAAACCCTGGGCATTGTCCTCAACAATTCCTCTCCTGCCTTGCATCCTCTTCTGTCCCAGTAACTCTCAAAACACTCCCACTTTCCATCCCTACTGCACAGCCACAGTGCAAGCCCTCGTCGTTTCTTAGCTAGACTGTTGCAGCAACTTCCAAAATGGCCTTCTCATGTCCACTTCAGTTTATTCTCCAAACTTTCAGAAGTGCAGATGTGGTCATGTCATAAAACCAACCATCCACCAGCTTAAAAACATTTAGTGGTTTTCCCTTGCTCTCAGAATGAAATACAAACTGCTTAGGAAGACATAAAATTCATTAATTTCACATTGGAATTTAGTTGTTTGGATATTTTTAAAGAAAATATAGAATGTATACGTTGGGAAGAGTACATAGTTGGGGAATGCCTCTATACAGGGGTGAGAATTTAAGAAAAAAAGCGAATGGTTCTACCTATAACACTTTGCTATGCTTTTTGCCTGGTAATCTATTTTATTTCTCATTATTGAAAGGTGAATTCAGATTTTACTTTCCCCAGGAAGCCCTCTTTGACCTCATCTATTTATGTTAGGTACCCCTTTTTTATCAGAAGATTTTTCTCATAGTTGTAGTGGTCTTGTTTCTTGCCTATCTCCTTGTCTAGGTAGAAACTCCCTGAGCTTTGGACTGTGGCTTTCAAATTTGTATTATGTGGCTTCATACCAAAACGTAATTTGTTAAATCAGTTAACAAAGGGCCTACTAAAAAGAAAAAGTGCAAAATAATCTGGAAGCTCAGAATAGGCAGCCATTTCCATAATTTAGGGTTTCAGAAAAGTACGTGCCCAGTTGAAGCAGGAAGGATAGGTAACATTTTGATCCCCAGGTGGAGACTGGGGATCAAGAAGAGAGAAAAGGAGGGTATGGGGAGGGGAACAACTATGTAAATAGAAATGATCACATAAGAGAGTGTTATAAGCAGGAAATGCAATTTGGCATGAAATGGAGAGGAGCCCTGGAATATCAAATTAGAGTAAGAATGAATTCTTTTTCTTAAAAATAAATTATAAAAATCAAAAGAAAATCAGAAACATATGTAAATTGTAAAGCATGACAAAAGAAATCCCTCTGAATCCATCACTCGACTTCAGAACTAGAATATGCCTTGGCTTCTCTACCTTGTGCACATCCCCCAGCCTATCTCATTGCCATTCCCCTAAGGTAACCGTTCTCCTAAATTGTGTGTTTTATTTTCTGTTCAAAAGAAAAACAGTATTATCAAGCACATGATTAAATATAGTTTCATTCGGGTTTTGAACACTATATAAAAATGGTATCATGCTGAATACAGAATTCTGCAACTTTTTTTAACTCAAAATCCATCCTTTTTTTCTTTTACCACTGTAATTCAGTCATTTTTATTATTCTATAATATTCCATGATATGTATATACCACAATTTAGCCATTCTCTTGGTTGGTAGGTATTGGGGTAATTTCAAATTTTTTGCATTTATGAATAATGCTGCTACAAATATTCATGTCTCCTGTGAATATGTGCAAGAATTTTTTGAAATATATATCTTTTATACACACACACAAGGAGAAAAAATGAAAATTATATAAGGGATACAAATTTGTAAGAAAATGCCAACTTGTTTTCCAAAGTGGTTGTACTAATTTACACTCTCCCTAGTGGTATATAAGGATAATACTGACCCACATTCTCATCAACACTGAGAACAGGAAGAATTCTTAATTTTGGCAGTTTAGTGGGTAGAAAATACTATCTCATTGTGGTATTAATTTGTATTACCTTCATTACTAACAATGATAAATCTCTTTTAATATGTTTATTCA
The DNA here is from genome assembly GCF_000151845.1 of Pteropus vampyrus. NCBI lineage: Eukaryota > Metazoa > Chordata > Mammalia > Chiroptera > Pteropodidae > Pteropus > Pteropus vampyrus. Next base: position 535,714 of record NW_011888951.1, read on the forward strand.
CCATTCATGTCTGCTTTCTATAGAGGACCTGCTCATACCTTTTGCTTGTTTTCCTATTGGATTACTAGTCTTTTCCTTATTTAGAGCTAAGAGCATTTTTATGCCATTCTAGATACAACTCCCTTGTCAGTTATATGTATTGCAAGTATCTTCTTCCACTTTGTAGCTTGCCTTTTCAACTTCCTTTCTAGTCTTCAGGTGAATAGAAATTCTTAATTTTAATGTATTTGAATTAATTTACCCTTTATAATTGTTGCTTTTAAAGAGATCTTTTTCTCAAAGTCATATATTCTCCTACATTTTCTTCTAAAACTGTTAGTTTTGCCTTTTATACTTAAACTTTAGATCTGGAACTGTTTTTTTTTTTTGTAGTTATAGTGTAGTAGAGATCTAATTAAATTTTCTTCCATAGAAATAAATGGGCTAGCATAATTAACTAAATAGTCCCTATTTTTTCCATTGATCTACAATACCATCTTTGTCACACGAGGTTTCCATATATCTGAAGATCTGTTTTCATGCTCTCTATTCAATACCAGTGTTGTTTCTATCCTTATTGCATTGTGGTCTGAAAAAGTAGTTGATATCAGTGTCTTCACATGTTTTAAGACATGATTTATGCCTGGAATATGGTCAATTTTTGTAAATGTTCCATGTGTACTTTAGAAATATATTAATTCTCTAACTTTTTGATATAAGGATCAATTTATGTCCTTTAAATCAAGTATGTGTTAGCTCTATTAAAATCTATAGATTTATGAATTTTTAAATGCTTGATCTATCAACATTTGAAAGAAATGGGCTGAAATCTCAAGCAAATATGGTATATTGGTCATGTTCTGCCAAAAGTTCTATCAGTTTTTGCTTTACATATTCTGAAGATTTTTTATTAGTTACAAACAAAATTTAAAATATCTCCTAGTGAATTGAATGTTTATGTTGTAGCCATCTCTATTCCTAATACTATTACTAACAAAATACTTATATAGCTCTTATTGTAGGTCAGTCACTGTTTCGTATATTTAATATGTATTAACGCATTCAGTCTACACAACAATCCTGTGAGGTAGATATGTTTTAATACAAATAGGAGAGACCGAGGCGCAGAGGTGCAGTTGTTCAAGCTCACACAGGTAAGTGTTAGAACCAGAATTCACACCCAAGTAATTGGATGACTAATCCGTTCTTTACTATTTACACTATGCTCTCTCTCCTAGTGATTCTTTTTTGTTTAGAGTCTAATTTCCCAGAAATTATATGACTACTGATCTTTCTTTTAGTTAGTATTTCCCTATTATACATTTCTGATCCTTTAAGTTTCTGTTGTCCGTATTCTCATTCACTGTGTCTCATATAAATAGCATAGAACTGAATCTTCCTTTAAAAAAAATTCAGTATGACAATCTGTCTTATCTTCTACCTTGTCCTTGACCTAACGTTCAACCTTCTGAAATACTGTGGTGCTGATAACTAGCATTTTCCTCAGGACAAACTTGCCTTTTGTGCTTACATATTGCTAACCGGCTTTCTGTCCGGTTTCAGCTGGATTAGTGGAGGCTAATAGGACACTATATGTAGTGCTCACTCTAAACATAAAGTATAACAATTTGTTAAGACAAATGAAAACAAAAAATTTTATCCAGGATATGGTGGTTTGGTAATGGGAAGGCCCTTTCAGAATATGCTGCCCTATGAGGAAGTCCAGAACTCTGCGCAAGAGGACACTATAATCATAGCTACGCTTCAGGAAAGAAATCCAACCCTCCCATAGAATGCCTTGAAGAGAAGGTCATAAGTAGATATGTTAGAATATTATTACAATTGCTCAGGTGAAAGATGATCAAAATGTGTTCTACAGTAGTACAAGTGGAGTACAAATGGAGAAGATATTTCAGGAGAACTTAAGTGGATTTTATTAAATTGTGAATTCCTCTGGTAGAAACCATGTCTTCTTCATCTCTATTATCCAGTTCCTAACATAGCACTTAAAACGTGGTCGGTGCACAAGGAATATTTTATGAATAAATGATATTTATCAAGTAACTTAGCTCTTTTTTTTTTTTTTTTTTTATGTGATAGAGTAAATCTTCCATACTTTGGTCTCAGAGAAACCAATTATTAAAGGCACTTGTAGCAGATAGAACATTGATGGAAAGTGCAGATTTGGAATTAGAAATGTTTTTCTTGTAAGTTTGGCTAGTTTGAATGTCATGTCTTGGTAGGTGTTAGATTGAGGAGTAGCCTAAACCACAAAGGATTAAATTGTTGACAAATAATCCAGACCTCTGCTTTATGTTTCATTTCCTTTTGTTCATTAGAATATCTCCTAGTCACTCAGCAAGAGAAGGAAGAAAAGAGGGGAATCTTGAAAAGGACACTGAATGGTTTCTATAACTTGGCACCTGTGGGACCTGGGCATGTTGTCTTACTTCTCTGAACCTTAGTTTCTTAACCTGTGATATGGCAATAACAATCCTCATCTTGCCAAATTCATTAAGCTCTCTAACTAGATCACTAGAAAAACTAAAATAAGTTAACGGAGACACAATGAGTTGACATTAATGCTCACATGGTTAGCATGGGTATACACTGGTATGATCTTTCTGAAAGGATAATTTGGCAATATGTATCTAAAATGCCCAGACCCTTTACTTAACACAGTAATTTCACTTCAAGCAACTACCTCTAGTGAAAAATAAAGGACCCATAAAAAAAATATGCACAGAAATGTCTATTTCAGGGCTATTTACAAAAATAAAATGTTTAAAGCTGCCCAAATATCCAATAATTTGCTTATTATAGTACTCATCATAAATATTTAAATATATGCTAAATATATACTAGTTTCCAGTCATAGGGAGAAGTGCTTGTACCATGACAAGTGAAAAATAGCAGAATGCAAAATCATGTATATAGTATACTCTCAATTCAGTTTTTAAAAGGGCTTAGAAAATGTTTAGAAGTAAACACAGATGTCTTTGAGAGGTCAGATTATGCTTATTTTGTCTCTTTTCTACTGCTTTCAAATTTTTAAATACTCAAAATATGTGGCTTTATCAGTAAAGAAAATAAACTTTCAAATAGGCATTTGCCTTGCCCATTCCCTGTCCTCACAGTTCTAGCTCTTTCCAAATACGTCCATGCACAAGTTCTCTTTGAAGGCTTGCTGTATGCCTAGCGTCGTGCTGAGCTCACCGGATACATTGGATTATATGTTTGGATCCCATCTTCTGGGAACCTAAAGTGAGGAGAGAAAACAAGTGACCACTGGACAATTAGAAAAGCAACTGCTGAGCTCCATGTTCTAAACTCCACAGTCAGTAGACAGTAAAAGAAGACAGGGATGGAAGGAGATCCCTCGACAAGCTCTGGAGGGCTTCTTAAAAGCCTTCCCTAAGCTGTATCTTCAATGCTGGTCAAATGTTGAGTCCTTGACATTCTGTTGGATACTTGTGATCACAATGTGAAAGGGAATGGTGACACAATGTCCCTGAAAATCTCAAATTCCTGAGACATATATCCTTGTGGCCATAATTTACCCTATAAAGTTTTTGAAGTGTTCAAATGTGCAAGCACCAGAGATATACAAATGGTTGGTAGAGTAAAGTCCTGTCTTGCTCATGTTAATGATGGACATGTTGGTAATTTTGTCATATCCGGGAAAAAAACGTTTTGAAGTGGCACGTATGGTAAAAGACCATTAACTTAAGAGTCAAATGCACCTGGGTTTAAAGCCTCTATTTCTGTGACCATGATAGTTCTCTGATCATTTATTTCCTCCTTTGTAAAACTTTATGAATGACTACCTTAAAAGACAGTTGCAATGCTTACTGTGAAAAACAAATTAGTTAATATATGTAAAATGCCCAGAGTAAGACTCAACACATAGGTGCTCAGAAAGTGTTAGCTCTTTCTATAATACCCTCTTCCCTCCCTGAATCCTTTTCTACTAATGTTAAACAGTAGTTGGAGTAGTTTTCTCTCATGGTAAAGGTTAATATTATTTTTCACTATTAGAAGCAAAGAAAGTGAAGCTTAGAAAGGAGAGGAAGTATGATTATAAGCAGGTTGATCTCTTGCTTCTGGTTTCAAATTTGAATCACTGAAGATCAAAGGTCAGCAAACTACAGCCTGTGGGCCAAATACAGCTGCCACTTTTTTTTATAAATACAGTCTCAACAGCAGAGTTGAGTGGTTACCATAGAGATGGTAAGGCTTGCAAAGCCTAACATATTTACTATCTGACCTTGCCATAGGTTATCAAAATATACTTCTAGATGACTTTAAAATTTTTTTGTAAAACATAATTGCCCAGAAAGTGCTGATGGTTCCATAAATGTTTTTAGCTCAATCTTAATTTACTTGCTGAAAAATACTGTACTCCACAGAGATGAAGATAAAGTAAAAGCTTGGAAGCCCAAGTTTTTAGTACCAAAGGAAAAACAAGAAAAAACTGCTGAAGAATCAGAAAGGTAAGTACACAGGTGTGCTTACATTACAGCTCACCTA
>NW_011888951.1:540272-552206 GCF_000151845.1 Pteropus vampyrus
AGCCTGTGGGCCAAATACAGCTGCCACTTTTTTTTATAAATACAGTCTCAACAGCAGAGTTGAGTGGTTACCATAGAGATGGTAAGGCTTGCAAAGCCTAACATATTTACTATCTGACCTTGCCATAGGTTATCAAAATATACTTCTAGATGACTTTAAAATTTTTTTGTAAAACATAATTGCCCAGAAAGTGCTGATGGTTCCATAAATGTTTTTAGCTCAATCTTAATTTACTTGCTGAAAAATACTGTACTCCACAGAGATGAAGATAAAGTAAAAGCTTGGAAGCCCAAGTTTTTAGTACCAAAGGAAAAACAAGAAAAAACTGCTGAAGAATCAGAAAGGTAAGTACACAGGTGTGCTTACATTACAGCTCACCTAACTGCAATTTATACCTTACTAGATGTGTAACCTTAAGCATGTCAGTAAATTTGATTTTCAGGTTCCTCATCTACAAAATGAGAATTATAACACCCAAATCATAGTACAGTTGAAAGGATTACAAGAGACAAAGAATAAGAAAATATAAAGAGTCACACACCTTATTTTCATCATCATTATCCCTACTTTTGGTGGATAGGGAGTGAGGAAAGATTTCAAGCTAGCCCTTATTAAACGTGGAAAAACTTCCAGTCTTCTCTTAACTGTACGGGCTTTTTCCCTGTAAGACAGACCTTAAATAACATACCGATTTGAACTTGAATGAAACTTTGAGAAGAGAAACTAGATATCATATAGTAAGACCAATTACCCTAAAATATAATTCTAGTTATGACTACGTTAATGTTAAATTACAAAAAAAAATTTTTATCAACAAAAAATTTTTATCAACTCAAAATCTAACTTTCACTCATGTGATTCAAGTTCCCATTAGTTGTTGAGAGGTGATTTTTTTACTGTCTCAAGATAGTTACTTGGTGCTGTGTGCTTCAGTCTTCACCTCAATTACTAGGAGATGGAGCTGTATCTGAGAGAAACTGTTTAACCAAAGTCTTTGGGAAATCCTTGTCTAAATCTGGGAACACTGTGTGGTCTGTCTTCTCTAGGGAACTTGTCTAGAAATGTCCTAAAGGGGCACCCCAAACAAAATAAGACATTGGTCTATACCAAATTTAAACTCAGGTTGGAACAGGATAATCCTTCCCCTAAGTTTACTTTTTTTGAGTTTAGACTTGATGTAATTTATTTTTCCCAAGTTAGAAAGATGTATTCACAGACTAGAAAAGCACTTCCCACCTTAAACTTCATTCTTTTGTGTAGCATAGCAAAACAAAATCCAAAAGAGGAAACAGTTAAACTTTTTACCTCCCACCCACCCAAAGAATAACTTCTTAGTATTTTAATGACTATACATGTCTTTTTAGGAAACAGTTTGCTGGTGTTGTTGTTTTATTTCTTATAACAAAATGACATAGTTTACTTTTATTCTCAATTGAGTAAATTTTTGAAAACGTATGTTGAGGCTCTCACTACTCCTGTAGATTGATGTATCGATTTCAACGTACTCTTAGCTTCATTTTAAACGGTTTCTACCGTAATATATTCTATCATAAGTGATGTTTTCTATATTAGTTTGATACTTTTATTATCCCTTTATTAATCAAGATGATAAATTTTCAGAGACATTAGGAAAGGGTATGACACATAAAAAGGCATGGATATGACAGCCTACCTTGTAAGATGTTCCATGTAGACTTTGTATGTAGATGGGAAAGGGCGGCTGGAAAGGCAGATTGTGGCCAGAATATAAAATGTACTATGTACCATGCTAAGAATTATGACTTAATCTTATAGGCAGTAGAGAGAGAGTAGAAAGTTTTAAAGCAAGAGAGTGACATGATCAATTAAATTTTACAAAGATGACTGGAGGTAGGTACGCAGGTGGATTCGCAAAAGGAAAAGCAAGAGGAAAATGGTATTTCAAGCAAGGAGTAGTCATAGCCTGGTAGTGGCTGTAATCTTTCTTAGATGGAATGAAATAGATATGTGACACTTCTGAATAAAACTGACAGGACTTGCTTGACCTTTTTCCTTTTGTTAATTCATAAAACTAATAAAATGTAGTGCCAACACCCACAAAAGACCAGGGGGGAGGAAAAGGGAGAATAAAAGCATAATCAGCCTCTGCTGCAGGGTTATCCACTTTTATGTCCTGAAACTTTTGCATTTATTTTGTGGCAACTTGCTTCATTTCATAATTCTATCCTCCATAATCACTCAGCAAACCAGGCAGCTCTTTAATCGATGCACAGGGATTTTTGATTCCTCAATTAAGCTTGAAAACTTAGAACACCAAAAAATATAAGCCATTTACTCACTCTTATTGGTTTCCATTAAATAATCTGAAGGGAATAGGACAATTTATAAATTTCTTTAAGTTTCATCTTTCTTAATTATACTTCTAAATCTGAAGTTTGTTGTTTAACTTAAATTGTTCAACCAATTAGATGTTATTTCAAGTTATCTTACTGTCAAAAAATTTTTTAATTGTAAGAGAAAACAACTGGTTTTACTTTGTTCAGTAGTTGTGACAATCTGCTCTAATGGGAATGTATGTGTAATAAAATTTACATAAAATTATACACACAAAAAAATTATACCTGAATTTATCCTGAAATAGATTGACTTCATAGATTTAGAAACTTAGTTTTATTATTGTACATTTAACCCTACCTGTATTCTTCTTGCCAGTTTATCTCCAAGAAATTTCTTCAGAACCAAGAAGCAAAACTTAGGAAAAAAAAGAATGGAAAGAGAAAAACGTTTTAGAGAAAGATTCGAGGTATGTTCTCCTCTGAAGGTAAAAATCAACAATATTAAAGGCTAGAAACTTGTTTTCAAAGATTCTGTGAGTGTGTTGCACCTCTGCCTCTCTGAGATTAAGACACGATCTTTGACTAAAAAGCTGGTATTTTTATTTTTTCCAGGTGCATTTCCGTATTATCATGCCTTTGTAAATGCTATTTCCTCTGCCTGGAAAAAATCCTAAATTGCTCCATTCAAATGTCACCCACTATTTCTAACTTTTCTCCAGGCAAAGTTACTCCCTCGGCACACTTTAAAAATTCCAATATACACATATCCATTACAACAGGGATCAGCTGTATTAAAACGTGTGTGCCCACGGCACATTTGGAACTAAACTCTTGAGTTCCTTTTGAAGGAGAGACTTTGTCTCACTCGTTTGCTCCTGAGCTCCCAACATAAAACTGGTCACACAATATTCAGTGAATGAATGAATCACTAAACAAATAAATGAACAATAACTGAATGAATGAAGCAGCATCTGAAGCTCCTTGACTTCTTATCTTGTCATGGAGAGTCCATGGACACTTTTCCCATAATTCCAACTAAACCAAAAAATTTAGTTGGAATAAAACAATCCTCCCTTGATTTCATATACTGTCAAAATAAGAATTTATTTTTTAAAAAACTGAATACCTCCCATGTGCTAGGCAATGGATTGTGACAGAGTGCATACTGCTCATAAAATTTGTCCAAGTCACTACTCTGTCTAAAATCTTTCAGAAGTTTCCCAATGCCAAATGGGTAAAGTTTGGGCTTCTTAACATGTCATACAAAGCTCTTCATGTCTTGACTTTTGCTTGTCTTCCAGATTTTATTTCCTGCCATTCTTCACCTTGCACTTTGTGCTTTGGCCACAAACTACTCATAGTTCTGTCCCTTGAATGAACCTCCACCTCCATCCTTATCCTGTTTCCTTTCTCTAGGCATTTACTTTGTCTGTTCCAGCTGTCTGGTATACCTTGCTATTGTTCTCCATCTTACTAGCTCTTGATTACTTACCAAGACCCAGCTGATGAATTTCCTCTACTCCAATACTAACTCAAACTAGCCAATTAAATAAATTCCTCTTCCTCTATATATCTATATACCTGAGCAAAACTCTACCTTACCACCAAATAGTAACATTATTGTAATTATGCTTTTATCAATTAAACTGAGCTTCTGGAGGACGAGTTATATTCATATTCATGTGCAGAGCAGAACAGGATGACCTAATACTTTGCAAACATCCAAAAATGTTTTTTAGGCTAAACTAAAATAGAAATATATACAAATTCTTCATAATCACTTAAAACTCCTGCTTGAACCAATGTCAATTAGGGTTACTATTAAATTGTGGTATGAATTTATCAGCTGCCAACTGTGACCTTACATGACTAGTTGAAAAACAAGTAACAACCATTATTTGTTGAAAAGACCCCTACGTTCCATCTAGTGTTTTTCTCTCCCACTGCATCTGGCCTGTCTTGTATGGGACAGAAATTCTATTCCTCATATGTACATGATTCCATTCTTCCTTATTACTTGTGGTGGGTTTCCTTGATATGCCATTAGAAAAAGTATGCCGTTTTATTCAGTTCAAATCACAAAATATCAGGTACATTTGTGCCAGGCACTGGAAGTACAAAGATGAATAGAAATGTCTTTCATTTTCATTTTATAAGACAAAATGTTTATTAAATGCTACAATGGGACTATATACAAAGTACAATTAAAACAATAAATTATACATGGCAGTTGTGAAAGTCTTGATGCAAGGTGGTTAAGAGAAAAAAATGGTATTTCAGACAGAATAGCATGAGCGTTGGCATGGAAATATGAAAGGTAAGTGCTATATTCAAGATTATTATATAGCTTAATGTGGATTCAATAACAGACAGAAATGGGGGCATGGGGAATGATAGTATGCAAAGGAGCTTGAATGTCAAGCTAAGAAATGTGGATCTTATCCTGAAAGCAATGAAAAGTTTTTAGAACTTTTGCATTCTAAGAAGTCATTGTGTATTCACAGTGAACAATGGCCTGGAAAAGGTAAGAAATCAGTTACTAAGCTATTACTTTGTTAGGCAAAAGCAAAACTATTGTGTAGATCAGATCCCACTTGGAATAGGGTGATCTTATAATTTATCATCCAAATTCAGGACACTTCTGAGAATGGAAAGAGGCATACCTAATTATAATAATAATTGTAAATAGAGACATTAGGCATAAATATAAGATTGTCCTGAGCAAAGGGAGATGTCTGGTCATCCTAATTTGGTGAAGTATACATCTGTAATTATGAGCAATATATTTGGAACTATTTTCAATCAACAGATTTCAATACATTGGAAGGTGATGTACCTGTAGATGTACAGGCCAGCTAGTTTATCACGCAGAAAAAACATGCCCCCGGGATCAGAAATTGAATTTCTCATTAGTTTTTTTCACAAATACCTGTCTTGGACCACAAAAGGAGAGTAGGAACTGCCTCTAAGCCCTACTTTAAAGTATGTGTTCTACAGCTATGTATGAGAATATATAAGCCCACCCAGAGAGGAAGGGTGGGAGAGTCATATCTAGAAATGCTAGGTATGTAAGAAAGTTACAAACTAAACCACTTCACAAAGAGGTTTTTCTCTTTCCCTCTTTTTTTTTTTTTTTTTAACTTCTCCTTTCCTGGGTTTGGTAGTAACCTTATTACTGGAACAGTTAACGTATTATCCACAGTACTCAATTTATACCCAGGCTTTTCATTTCATTTCATTTCATTTCATTTCATTCCCAAGAATTCATTCTAGTACAATTAGATATTGCATGTGAAAAACACTTTGAAAATATGATCATACCAAACAAATATAAGATTGTGGCATTTTAGTATTTCCTTAAGTAACTTTCCTTTCACTGAATATCTTGCTATTCCTGTTCCTTTAGATATTACTTAATATCTAGCATCCTGAGTTTATTTTGAGGTCCTCCATTAATTTTATTATAATAAAAAGATAAAATTGATGCAAGCATAGTCTAATTAGTAACCTCTCATTTCAGTATGACAAGGAGATTACTGTCATCAACACAGCAGTGGCATGTTCCAAAAATTCAAGAAATGGAATATATGATTTGCCAATAACCCCTGGAGAAGAACTGGAAGTCATTGATGTCACTGAAGAAAACCTAGTAATATGTCGTAATTCTAAAGGCAAATGTAAGTTACTGGCTTAGTGACCATAAAATTTCTCTGTTTTAAAAAAACTCAGGGCATTAACTTTCAGATTAGTAATAGTGATTTTTGTTTCTATAGATGGATATGTACTAATTGAACATCTAAATTTCAAGTAAGTGGTTTGATTTTGTACTTCATTTCATGAATTCTAAATACTTAACATGTTGTGTACATTAAAGACTACTGAATTTATTTAAATTCAGGAAAAATTCTGAAAATTAGGTATGTACTACCCTATTCTATAAGGATTACTCTGGAAGAGACTTTATTATTCTGTCTCCTGAGTATGTTATCAAACTTCTCTACAAAGCATACTTATAAACACTTAAAGTAACAAAAAAATATTAAACTGGATAGGAAATTCCCCAGAAATCTCCTACTCACTACTCTACTGGCCTATATATTTTCTTTTTTTCCTCAGGCATCAAGGTTGATCGCCTTAGGAAGAGCAACATCAAATGTATGGATGCACAACTGAGAACTACTAAGATCTGAGTCCTGCCTCATATGGGTTTCAGTTTACATGTCAAAATGAGATAATGGGTCTGTGGAAACTTTTGTTAGAAACTTAGAAAACAAAATAAATCCTCTATATTGAGATGGTTTTACTTCTGAACGGTTATTTTTCAAAGTCACTTCAGTATCTATTTCACTGATGGCTCAAGAGAATGTGAAACCGTGTTAGCATTTGAGTACTTGTTTAATGAGCCATGTCCAAAGTTAGAAATCATGCCATATGGCACCCAGTCAGTTGTACAGATGGTTAGTTTGCTTCTAATATTAGCGCACGAGTGTTTATAATTTCTAAAAGATGCTGTACATTTAAATTGAATGTAATCTAATTCTGAAAAGTAAATGGTGTAACCAAGGTCTTTTAAATGCTCAAAGTATAATCTTAAAATAATTATGAAATGATTATGACTCAGTCTTTAAAAAAAGATCAAGGTATAAGTGTTCTGCATTATCACAAAACCAAAATCAGATTCGAAATGCTGCTCAAAATTGGTTTTTGGGGGGGGAATAGTATGCTGAAAGTAATTTATTCCTAAATTCATCCAACATCATTTTAAGAAGTGCCTAAGTATATTGAACAAAATTTAAATAATATATATGCTGTATCAGTTTAAAATACCCTGTTGTACAAAATAGTCATTACTTTGTCTGTGCCTGAACACCTATTCGAATAATAGAATTCATCTGTATTTTTACTTATATGAAAGTAAAGAAAAATTTAAAGACCGAACTGTTAACATTCTATTTTTTAAATGATGTACACTGTTTATTAAGCAGGGTGATTCTGGCCTTCAAGGCTATGATGGAATTTATTCTATGGCCTCATCCTTTATACTGTGAGATTATTTCAAGTTTCTAGGTTCTTTTATCCTCTTTTTCATGTTCCAAATTGCACTTGCCAATGAGGGGAAATAGATATGAATGAAATGCCCAGAAGATTAAGAAAGGTTTTACAGATACGGTGACACTGAAGCTTGGTCTTTAGTCACAAGTATATTTTCTAGACAAGGCACAGAGATGGAAAATCCATGTTTTGTCTGATGACTAGGAAGAACTTCAAAGTAAACAGAGTGCACTGTGTCTGGTGAGAAATGGCAAGAGCTGGAATGGAGTAAGTTGGGGCTAGAATGTGACAGAGTTCACTTGGCCTTTTTCCTCTAGAGAATGGGGAACCATTCAAAGGTCTTCAGGAAGGCAACGCCATATGTTTACAGAGAAAAGAATCGTAACAATATGGGTGCTAGACTAGTTATTTTTGAAGTACTAAAGGCAAAAGAGCATTAGACTTTAAAACAGCAGCAATTAAAGTTCCGTTAGATTACAAAGGTAGAGAAACAGAATTAGGGAATGCTCTTTGCTTTTTTGGGAGATGAGATTAAGGATGGTACCAAAATTTGGGACTATATTTCTGCTTGTATCCCCTTGAATTAAATTTACCTACTCAGTGAGAAGCAGGGCAATGAGGCAACCAGAGCCCTCTCCCATACTCTATGGCCCGACCTGTTACAGTGGGCATTATAGACGAGGAGGATAAGTAAGACATGCGGGCAAGAAGGTGAGAGTGTTTAGGGATATGTTGAGTAGAGACCTTTCATGCAATAATCCTGTACAAAAGAGAATCGTAAACCATATATTACTCTTGCCACCTCACCAAAACATGACGTATTTTAAATCTTATAGTGGCAGTGGAGCTAAATTTGAACTAAGATTTGTCCCATATACTTTCCGTCTCATCACAGGGCCTCTTGTTCTAATTCCATGACTCAGCTCTGAGTCTCGATTTCCTCGTCATATAATATTCACCTTGTCTACTTCACAGGGTTGGTTTCGACCTGCAATATAATAAGTAAAAGTGCCCTAAAAATTTTAATATACAATACTGTCTAAGTGATGTTATTTTAGTACCTGACCTTTTCTGAAATTGGAAGAAGTTGAAAACAAAACTATGTTTTGAAATTCAAATCTTAAGACTTGAAAAAATGGCCAGGATGTAATAATTAACTTTATATAGATACATTTAATAGAATTTTAAAACTGAATATTTTTCTCTTTTTAAAGTATAAACCATTTGATTTAAATAAACTAGTACCTAATTACTATTGATATGGAATGTATTTCTAGGAAAAATAATTGCTTCTATCAATTCGGTCCATACTCGATATGATTTTTTCTATTTCATTGTCAGCCACATTTCTTCCATTCTTTAAATAGCACTGAAACTAAATTTCTCACACTATGGATTTCAAGATTCTTTAATGTAAACATTACAACTAAGACTTCGGTGATGTCATCTGTCTCCTAGAAACTCTAATCTAGCATAAAGTTTCAATGGAAAGACTGAGACTCTATTGTACTTTTAATTTTCCATGAAAAGATATCTTTTCCATGAAAGGATACTTGACCCTAAAGGAGACTAACACTAGCCATGCAAATTCATTTACAGGCCAAGTCACCAGCAACCTGTTAACATACACCAACAAAACTTTCCCTTCCTCCTTTAAGTACCTCTTGAAACACTTGGTCTTCCAAAATGACATAGTATTCTCTTGACCCTCTCCTGCACATCTTCGGAACTTTTAAAACAGATTCTAGGTGGAAGAACAGGAAGAAGAAAAAAATGAATATAAAATGACAAATTCTTAAGACATGGTTGTTTCTGGGCAACAGGGTCAGGATGATCTTTTTTTCCGGCTTCTTCAAACTTCTTACAATAACGATTATCCACACAATTTAGGAAATAAAGGAAAAACATTTTCACTAATAAAAACAAATTCATTCTTTTTAAAGTTTAGATGAAGCAAATTAATGACTAGAGCACAATGTTTTTCAAAAAGTTGCTTTTAAGTATATAAATATGAAAGGTTACCATTATCAGTAGGACATAGGATCACATCTGTGTTGCTTACTCTGTTCTCAGTAGCTATTGTTAGCGTGAGGTCTTCGAGGTCTTTCCCTTTGTATTCTATGGCTGTGGTACACAGAATTTTGGCCTCAGTGATCTTCATGCGTTGGCATACCTGTAAATGTTATATGGCTTTGTAGATAAAGTTAGTTTTGCTAACCAGTTGACTTTAAAATAGGGAGCTTATCCATGTGAGCCTTACAGCATAGTACCTTAAAATCAGAAGAGGAGGGCAGAAGAGTCAGTCAGCTAGTCAGATACAGTAGAAGAAGAGGCAGGAAACATTTGAAGCATGAGCTTTGAAGGCTTTGAAGATGAAGAGAGCCATGGGCCAGGGAATGGTGATGCTCTCTAGAAGCTGCAAATGACCCGTAGACAAGAGCCAGAAAGGAAACAGGACCTCAGTCCCACAGCAGCATGGAACTAAATTCTGCTAACAACTTGAAAGAGCCTTGAAACATATTCTGCAGAGCCCAGCCCTACCAACACTTTTGTTTTTGGCTTTGTGTGATTTGAAGCAGAAACGCCAGCTAAGCCTACAGAAATTCTGAGTTACAGAACTGTAAGCTAATCAGTTTGTGTTCTTGGAGTGAAGTCAGCATCATGGCAGAGTGAGACAACTCCATTGTATATTGCCTTCAATCTACAACTTGCAGGACATTTATGACCCAACACAGAGGGTGCTCTGCTCAGTATATTGGGACACTTGAAAGAGCTACACATTGACATCTGAAAGTGGGTATACCAGCATGTATAATGGAGGCAGAATAAGTGGGGGAGGAAGGACAGGAATAGAGCCCCAGCCCTGGCTCTCTGGCTCTTGTTCCTGAGCCCATATTCCCAGCAAAGGTGGTAGTGGCAGAAGAGTTGAAGGGTGACCCCCATACCACACAGCCTGGCAGATGGTATGTGGGGCAGTAGCAGCATCAACACGTAAGAATCTAGCTCCCTCCCATGGATTGTGGTAGTGACTGTACCATGGAAAAGGCTGGTAGCAGCACTGGAGACATGTCTCCAGGGTCCCAGCCATGGCACAACAGCACCAGCAGCCACAGGGAACCAAGTAGCAGTATGGTAGGCTCACAAACTTGGCCACCCCCATACCTGCCACCTCTCCTTGCTATCATGGTGGTGGCGTAAGACCTAGACATCCTAGACACAGTAGGGGCACCCACCAGCCTGGTCATCCAAATGGCAGATCCACCAATCAGGGCAACACCCCCCTCCAACTGCAAAGATACCAACAGTAGTGGGCACCAGAGGTCAGGAAGGCACAAGTAATATGCAAGTTAAGAGAAAACCAAAACGCACTACAGCACCATCTACTGGAAAACAGGACCTCTATCAACCTGGTGAATTGTTAAAATTGAAATGGTACCTAAACACAAAAAGTGTTCACTACTTTAAATGTGCCAGAAGAGGAAAAACACCAAACACTGTGAACAACCACGGTAACATATCATGAAAAGAAAATGACAATTCTCCAGAAACAAAATTCAAAATCATGGAAAACTGTGATCTAAATGAAAGCGAATTTAAAATATCAGTCATGAACTCAACAAAATACAAGAAAACTCAGAAAGGCAATTCAACAAGCTCAAAAATAAAATTAACGGAAGAAGTATTTTATCAAAGAGACTAAAACTCAAAGAACCAAGCAGAAATTCTGGAGCTGAAGAATTCAATAAATGAGATGAAGAATGTATTAGAAAGCAATGAAAATAGAGCCGACAGATCATAATGAAGAGAGAATTAGCAAGAACAAAGGTAGAAATCTAGAAATTATTCAGATGGAAGAGGAAAGAGGACTAAGTTTTTTTTTTTTAATGAAAGAACTCTAACAATCTAATTCTATTAGAAAGGGCAATATAAGGATAATGGATATCCCAGAAGGAGAAGAAAGGAAGAGAGACTATTCAAAGAAAAAATATATGAGAACTTCACCAGGGAAGGAATTGGATATACAACTTCAAGAAGCTAAGAGAACAACTAACTACACCTCAAGTCAAAAAGACCTTCCCTAATACACATTATATGAAAACTCAGAAGTTAATGATATTTCTCAAGGCATCCAGGGAAAACATAGTAACCTACAACAACAAAAACAGATTATTATATTTCTCAGCAGAAACCCTACATTCCAGGAGAGAGAGGAATAATACATTCAAAGTATTGAGAGAGAAAATCACCAGCCAAGAATACTCTAATAAAGCTATCCTTTAGATGTGAAGAGGAAATAAAGGCTTTCCCAGACAAAACTGAGGGAATTTACCACCACAAGACCTGCATTACGGCAAACATTGAAAGAAGCTCTTCAACCTGAAACAAAACAAAGTGCACAAAACTTTGAGTTAGGCATCAGACAGAAGCAAAAAATCATAACTATCAGAATAGCGTGTTAAACAATTATAACACAAAGGTTAAAAAGTAAAAAACATTAAAAATATCTATAGCTAATTCAACTTGGTAATGAACACAAAATATGAAAAGGATAATTTGTGAAAACAAA
>NW_011888951.1:552256-553936 GCF_000151845.1 Pteropus vampyrus
CAAAGGTTAAAAAGTAAAAAACATTAAAAATATCTATAGCTAATTCAACTTGGTAATGAACACAAAATATGAAAAGGATAATTTGTGAAAACAAAGTGGAGGAGGAAAAGGATGAACTATTATAGGCAACTGAAGATGCTATCAGAAGAAAAAGGATTATTTTATCTGAATATTTTATATAAACCTCATGGAAACCATAAAACAAATCCAGAGCTCAGACACAAAACATTACCAGAGAGGAAAGAAAAACAGAAAACCACCAAACTAAAATAGCAGAAAGAAACATGAGGGAAAAGCAATAATGGAGATATAAAACAATCAAAAATCAAAAGATAAAATGGCAATAGTAAATCCACATATATCAATAATGTCCCTGGTGACTTCCCAATCAAAAAGCACAGATTAGTTGGATGAATTAAAAAACAAGACCCAGCTATATGCTGCCTTCTCATAGGCTCAAAGTGAAAGGGTGGAAGATGATACCTCAAGCAAATGGTATCCAGAATAAAGTGAGTTTAGCCATACTTTTATCAGACAAAATAAACTTCAAGACAAAAAAGGTAATGAGATGAAGATGGATATTTTATAATGAAAAAGAGGACAATCCCTTAAGACATAACATTTGTTGATATATATATGCACTCAACCTAGGAGCAGCAAAATATATAAAACAATTATTACTAGACCAAGAGGGAGAAATAGAGAACAACAGAATAAGAGTAGGAGACTTGAACACCCCATCTACACCAATAGATAGATCATCCAGACAGAAAGTCAATAAAAACATCATCCTCAAATGATAAATTAGACCAGTTGGACTTAATAGACTTTTATAGAACTTTCCATCCCAAAACAACAGAACATACATTATTCTCAAGTGCACGTGAAACATTCTCAAGGATAGATATGTTGGGAAACAAAACAAGTCAATAAATTCAAGAAGACTGAAATATCAAGCATCTTTTTCGAACACATTAATATGAAATTAGAAATCAACTACAATAAGAAAGCTGGGGAAAAAATCACAAATATGTAGAGATTAAACATGCAACTGAACAACTATTGGATCAATGAAATA
Organism: Pteropus vampyrus; assembly: GCF_000151845.1. Lineage (NCBI taxonomy): Eukaryota > Metazoa > Chordata > Mammalia > Chiroptera > Pteropodidae > Pteropus > Pteropus vampyrus. The sequence goes on from NW_011888951.1 coordinate 553,335, forward strand.
ATAGAGAAGAAACCAAAAAGCATATAGAGACTAATGAAAATAAAAATACAACATGCTAAAATCTTTGGGATTCAGCAAAAGCGGTACTAAGAGGGAAGTTTACAGCAATATAGGCCTACCTCAAGAAACAAGAAAAATCTCAATCTAACATTATATTTTCAAAAACTAGACAAAGAACAACAAAGCCCAAAGTGAGTTGAAGGAAGGAAATAATAAAAATCAAAGCAAAAATAAATAGAGACTAAAATTACAACAGAAAAGATTAATAAAACTAAGAGCTAGTCATTTGCAAAAATAAACCTTTAACTAAATACACTGAGGAAAAGAAGTCAAAATCAGAAATGAAAGAGAAGTTAAAACATACCACAGAAATACAAAGGATATAACAGAATACTATAAAAAGCTAGACGCCATCCAACTGAATAACCTAGAAGAAATGGATAAATTCTTAGAATCACACAATATTTCTAGACTAAATCATGAATAGAAAATCTGAATAGACCAATCATTAGTAAGGAAATTGACAGTAATCAAATACCTCCCAGAAAGTCCAAGACCAGAGAGTGAATTCTAAACCTTCAAAGAAGATTTAATCCCCATCC
>NW_011888951.1:553986-600670 GCF_000151845.1 Pteropus vampyrus
TGTTGATATATATATGCACTCAACCTAGGAGCAGCAAAATATATAAAACAATTATTACTAGACCAAGAGGGAGAAATAGAGAACAACAGAATAAGAGTAGGAGACTTGAACACCCCATCTACACCAATAGATAGATCATCCAGACAGAAAGTCAATAAAAACATCATCCTCAAATGATAAATTAGACCAGTTGGATTTAATAGACTTTTATAGAACTTTCCATCCCAAAACAACAGAACATACATTATTCTCAAGTGCACGTGAAACATTCTCAAGGATAGATATGTTGGGAAACAAAACAAGTCAATAAATTCAAGAAGACTGAAATATCAAGCATCTTTTTCGAACACATTAATATGAAATTAGAAATCAACTACAATAAGAAAGCTGGGGAAAAAATCACAAATATGTAGAGATTAAACATGCAACTGAACAACTATTGGATCAATGAAATAATAGAGAAGAAACCAAAAAGCATATAGAGACTAATGAAAATAAAAATACAACATGCTAAAATCTTTGGGATTCAGCAAAAGCGGTACTAAGAGGGAAGTTTACAGCAATATAGGCCTACCTCAAGAAACAAGAAAAATCTCAATCTAACATTATATTTTCAAAAACTAGACAAAGAACAACAAAGCCCAAAGTGAGTTGAAGGAAGGAAATAATAAAAATCAAAGCAAAAATAAATAGAGACTAAAATTACAACAGAAAAGATTAATAAAACTAAGAGCTAGTCATTTGCAAAAATAAACCTTTAACTAAATACACTGAGGAAAAGAAGTCAAAATCAGAAATGAAAGAGAAGTTAAAACATACCACAGAAATACAAAGGATATAACAGAATACTATAAAAGGCTAGACGCCATCCAACTGAATAACCTAGAAGAAATGGATAAATTCTTAGAATCACACAATATTTCTAGACTAAATCATGAATAGAAAATCTGAATAGACCAATCATTAGTAAGGAAATTGACAGTAATCAAATACCTCCCAGAAAGTCCAAGACCAGAGAGTGAATTCTAAACCTTCAAAGAAGATTTAATCCCCATCCCTCTCAAACTCTTCCAAAAAATACCGAAGAGGGAACGCTTCCTAATTCATTTTACAAAGCCAACATTGCCCTGATACCAAAACTAGGCAAAGACAAACAAAAAGAAAATTATATGCCAATAACTCTAATGAACATAGATACAAAAATGCTCAACAAAATATCTGCAAATGGAATATATTAAAAGACATTGTTGTATCCCACAACCAAGTGGGATTCATCCCAGGGATGCAAGGATGGTTCATGACCCACAAATCAATTAGCACAATACATCACATTAATAAAATGTAGGATAAAAATCATATAACCATCTAACAGATGCAGAGAAAGCATTGGACAGATATATCAACTTATGATTTTAAAAAACTCTCGAACGGATAGAGATGAAAGTACCTCAACATTATAAAGCCCATATATGACAAATCCACAGATAACACCACACTCAGTGGTGAGAAACTGAGAGCTTTTCCTGTAAGAACAGAAACAAGACAAGGATAGCCACTCTTGCCAATTTTATTCCACATAGTACTGTAAATCCTAGTCAGGGCAAGAAAAATAAAAAGCATCCAAATCAGAAAAGAAGTTAAACTGTCACTATTTGCTAATGATGTGATTTCATATACAGAAAACGCTAAAGACTCCACCAAAACATTAGAATAAACATCGTAAAGTTGTAGGATACAAAATCAATATACAAAAATCTACTATTTCTATATACTAATAATAAAATATCAGAAAGAGAAATGAAAACAATCCCATTTACAATTGCAACAAAAAAAATAAAATACCCAGGAATAAACTTAACAAAGAGGTGAAATACCTGGACACTAAAATCTACAAGACACTGTTGAAAGAAATTGAAGAAGATACAAAGAAGTGAAAATATATTCAGTGTTCATGAATTGGAAGAATTAACATTATTAAAATGTCCATATTAAAGCAATCTACAGATTCATTGCAATCCATCTCAAAATTTCAATGGCATTTTTCATAGAACAACAACAACAAAAATCCTAAAATTTGTTTTGGAACTATAAAAGATTCCAAGTAGCCAAAACAATTCTGAGAGAAAGAACAAAGCTGGAAGTATCACACTTCTCAATTTCAAACTATGCTTACAAGCTCTAGTTATCAAAACAGTATGATACTGGCAGAAAAACAGATACACAGAATAAAACAAATTGAGAGCCCAGAAACAAACCCACACGTATACGGACAAAGGAACCAAAAATATACAATGGAAAAAGCAAATTCTCTTCAATAAAAAGTTTTGAGAAAACTGGACACTCACATGCAAAAGAATGAAACTAGACCTCTGTCTTGCACCATACACAAAATAACTTGAATGTAAGACCTGAAACAATAAAATACATGGAAGAAAACATAGGTACGAAGCTTCTGAACATCATCAGTGTTAGTGGTGTTTCTGTGAATTTGACTCCAAAGACAAGAGAAATGAAAACAAAAATGAACAAGCAGGACTACATCAAACTAAAGTCTTTTGCATAACAAAAAAAAAAACAAACCCAACAAAACAAAAAGGCAACCACCTGAAAGGGAAAAGATATTTGCAAATGATAGTTCCAATATGGGATTAATATATCCAAAATATATGAAGAACTCATACAACTCAACAAAAAAGAAACCACCCAATTTAAAAAAATGAACAGAAACATTTTTCCAAGGAACACAGACAGATAGCCAACAAGCACATAAAAAGATGTTCAACATCATTTAGGGAAATGCAAGTAAAAACCACAATGAGGTATCACCTCACACCTGTTTGAATGGCTATCATCAATAAATCAACAAACAAGTGCTGGCAAGGATATGGAGAAAGGGGAACCCCTGAACACTGTTGGTGGGAATGTAAACTGGGGCAGCCACTATGAAAAACAATATGGAGGTTCCTCAAAAAATTAAGAATAGTTACTACTATATGATCCAGCAATTCCTCTTCGGGGTATTATCCAAATACAAAAACACAATTCAAAAAGATGTATGTACCCCTATGTTCATTACAGTTCGTTACAATAGCCAAGATATGGGAACAATCTAAGTGTCCATCGATAGATGAATGGATAAAGAAATTGTGGTATATATATATGCATATGTATATATACACATACACACATACAATGGAATACTATTAAGCCATAAAAAAGATGAAATATTATCATCTGCAAAAACATGGATGGATCTTGAGGATACTATGCAAAGTGAAGTAAGTCAGAAAAGGACAAAAAAAAACATGATTTCACTCATATGTGGAACATGAAACAAAAGATAGATAAATGAACGAACAAAACAAAAACTCAGATACGGACAACAGATCAGTGTTTCTAAGAGGGGTAAGAGGTTGGGGTGAGGGTAAAATTGGTAAATGGTGTCAAACACATGGTGATGGATGGATACTAGACTTGGGGGCGAGCCTGCTATAGTGTATACAGATGCTAAATTATAATGTCGTACACCTGAAACCTATATATTATTAACCAACGTTACCTTGACAATAAAAAAAAAACTGCATTGTTAAAATCATTAAGTTTGTAGTAATTTCTTATGGCAGCAACAGAAAACTAACACAATGGCTAAAGTTAGAAATTACAATGTACAATAAAGAAGCAAAAGTGGACAAAGATAGTATGAAATCTCCGAGGAATCATTAGGCAACGTTCTTCTACAACAGCTTTCTCTAATTATTCACTGACGTGCAGAATATTAGCTTAATAACTGAACAGAAACAAAAATAACTTTTAAATTAACCAGACAGTTTAATTTGATTTTGTGAAGAAAGCTATAAGCAATCAGGCAGGCTGCTGTTCTCTTTTGTGTCTGTTATCTATGAGTTTGTACAATGCAAATATTAACTAGGGTGAACCTATAACCGTGAATGCTGTGTAATTCAAGAAGACATCTTTACCACACAGTTACTGAAAGACACATCCTTCCCACTGATCATTGAACACTCACAAATAAGTCATAACAAACAAAACTGAAATTTGAATTTATGGTTATTAAAACAAGAAAGCACTGGGAATCTGGTCTTTTTCTTCCTAAAACGAATTATAAAAAGTGATCCCAATTTCAACAGTTAAAAAAATGTTTTTAATAGTTACGTGCTTCAGTAGTTTAATGTACCAGCCTATGGAAATTTTTTCTTTTCAAAGATGGTCTAAGAAAGAATACAGGATCTTCTTTAAAAAAAATTTAAATACTTAATATCCAATCTTACATTTTCTGATGATTGTCATGGACATAAACTGTTGGCTGTCAACTTTCAGTTTTATTTGTTGCATTCGAAATCCACTGTATGATATTTATGTATACATGATAAAGAATACAAGCATTCTTCTGAAAACAATATTAAGATTACTATGCTTATTAAATTTACAGTTCTATAACAATTTTACATTAAACACAACATTGTACAGCCATAGATCTGTGAACAGTCTTGACAGAAAGCTGTGTTAGTACATTAAGGCAGCTTCAGCTGACATTTTAAGAAGTTCTGAATATATGTTGCAACAGAAGACAAATTTGGTAACTGAATATTCAATGTTTCAAGAAATTTTGTCACTTAAAATAAGAATACCATAATTTGTGAAACTGTGGTCTAAAACACTTTTACCACTACATTTTTACCACATAAGACTTACCTAAAATCAAAATATCAGTATCAAAGATATCTATTTTTAAAAAAAAGAGGATTTACATTAAATATGAGGATGATTAACCCTGTATTTTAACAAGGGCTTTCAGTTTCTCACATACATCTGTGAGGTAGGTTATTATCCACATTTTGTAGGTGAGAAAACTAAATGAGGTTATGTGACTTGCTGCTGACATAGCAGCCAAACTGAGACTCAGATTCCAAATTAGATTATATTCTTTGCATTATTTCTTTCCTTCACAAACTTTTTAAGGGGCTGAACTATAAAGATTGCTATTCATTGCATTCATTTTAAAAACATGAAAAGGCAGCCAAACTTTTACCAAGGTGACTTAAAAAGTGAAGCAACATAAAAGAAGTAGAAAAATACATCAGTGAACAATTTCTGATTGTGACAAGGTGAGGTCAGGCCAAAAGAACCCAAAAAGACAAAAAGAAAAACAATGTGAACATTTGAGGAGGGGAAATACAAACAAAAGTGGGAGAAATCGGAATATAAGAAAATACAGTTCAAATAAGTTTTTGATTAATTATTACTGTTCCTATAATTTAAAAGAAAAGGCACAATTAAAGTGTTTTTGTTTTTTATTTTTTAGATTGGTGGATCTGTTTCTCTTTTCTATTTTACGAAAATGTCATCTGTCTAGAAAAGTGGCCTTTGTCACAAAACTTATTGGAAAGAGGCTTTTAGCTGTAAAAAAATGCATGTGTAAATTAGCAGCAAAAAACTATACAATTGATTCTCCTTGGCTAGAACGTTTCTATTTTTCCTTGAAATTTTAAAACAACACAAAGTGGCAAACACTGAATAAACAAAAAAATAATAATCACACTATATGAATCTTGTCAAAATTCTATGAATGCTCAAAAAAGCTTTCATGCTAGGATATTCTACAAATGCTTTTTTTCCTGTAAAGAGCACTCTACTCTAGAATTTCCTTAATTGCACTTTAAATGTAACTGAAATTTACCTACCCTGCTTGTCCAAATAATCATAAACTACTTCCACAAAATCTAAACTGCTTTAGATATAAACAGTAGTTACCAAAAGTCACATACACAGTCACGGCCGAAAACTGGCATTGCTATGCAAGACTGGTAGTAAACATTAACATTGGTTCACAAAATTAATACAGGCCCACAGTCTGATAACTTCTAGACCAGCCTGATTCTTATCAAGTTATAGCTGAAGAAGTTTAATTAAAACTCAATCCAGTCTAGACTGTGGGTCCTGTTCTCTTTGCTATTACTGTTCAGTGGCATCAAATACATCATAATTATATGTGGGAAAGGCTACTAAAGGATACTGGCATCTTGTTTAAACAAGGTTTATATAATTTTTAAAACTCATAAAACAAATTACATTTCAAAGTTTTATAAGGTTTGAGAGAATTCTATCAAGCTGATAATAATTAGGTAGTCCGTGAATAGAAATGCACTCTATGAAAATAGTGTTTTATCACTTAACATGCATACAAAATGAAAAGTTATCAATCTGTATATGAAATTTAGATAAGCCTGATTCAGATAACAGTCAAAAACTATGATAATTTAAGATAGGGGCTGAAACTGGTTTTACTTTTTTAAAAAGATTGTACTATAAGAACCATGTAAATAAAATTAGAAGAATCACGTCCTAAAAAGTTCCTTTAGTATTAAGCAGCACCCTCGATAACGTAAAAGTACTTATAAAAATCAAAATGCTAATCACAAATACTTCAGATAATTACATCTAGTTAGTACAATCAACTGGTTCGAATAATTAAACTAAGAAATAATCAATTAAGACTACATTATGTCGCTCTAAGACCTGAAAGCAATACATTTGTGTGTTTACTTTTATTACTCAACTACTCAGATGTTTCATATGAAGAACAGTGATCAACGCTGAATACCTGTATGGCATTAAATCTTTATGAAGAGCTTTCTGGTCCTGCTTTCTTATCTGGAAAGTGGTTACCTCACAAGGTTACTACAATATATTAAGTTAATAAATATGGAGAGTCTCTGGATCTAACAATCACTAAGAAAATGTATGGAACACTTCCATCACTTCAAATTAGTCATGTTTTGCTTTATGTCAAGTGCACATGATGCTTTAACATACTTAGTTGTCTGGATAATTTCTGCCATTTGTATTCCAGAGGGCAGCTGTACTTAGAAAAATATTCAAGTATATACATACCTTCAAAATGCCTCACCAAACAGATAGAGAATATTCACACTAGTATAAAAACTAAATATATGAAAAGTGGATACTAACACAAATCATATAAGACATAACTTTAAAGCCCGAAGATATCTCAGAGGTCTTTTAATCTATCCCTCCCACTTTAGAGGTTACAAAAATGAACCCCAACATCGGATGTAACTTACCAACAGATTGCACATATCCCTCATCCAGAATTTCTAATAAAGTAGAATCTCTGAGAACTATTATCAAAATAAATTACATTCCCTATTTAAAAAGTCACAGAGTGACAGGATGACCAGGTAAAGAAATGCCAAGTTGAAAAGGTGGGGAGTCTTTAAAAACAAACAAAAACAAAGTTGTGAATGTGTCTAACATTTAGATACTGAGATTTCACAACCTTTAATAGGATTTAAATTATTAATCAGTGAATAGACAAAGATACAATATCTGTGTTAAACAGGTTCCAAGCTTTTATATTTTATAAATGAAAACTGCAGTGCTTATTAATTCAGTATACTGCACACTAACAGAGGCTATAAATAAATCATCAAAAAATCTGTAACAGTTGTCTATGATTATTTTCTCAATTATGTTTCATCTAATACTAAAAATCAATTTGTATTCCCTGAGTACATATTGGCTAGGGAATAAGAGAAAGCAAACCCAGAATTATGGAACTGTCATGGATAACCTACATGCAGAAAATGGACAACTATCTGTACTACATATAGCCAATTCCCTGACATTGAAATACTATCATTTCTGATTAATGTAGGCTCCTGAATTCTCTTGATGGATGGATGGATGGCTAGTATCAAGGAATGCAAACACTAGAGGTTACAAAAGTGTCTCTAAAAGTTTGTTGATGAAAACAATCCAACTTATAAGAGTTTGCCTACCTCCCCTTTTACAAATTCTATTTGAGATGTTTCTTCCTACATTAAAGAATAATAGAAATTAGATCTAACTATTTATAAGTATTTGGAAAATGTTCACTGATTACACATTTTGAAAGTAAGAATCAATGATATTGACTGATCATCCATACAGCCATAAGCATTAATCACTAATCTCTTAATACTTTTTACAAGTGATCTTGTTCAAGATTTTTCAGTTATTCACTCAACACAAAAAGTAATTTTGCTCCCAATCACAACCTGATTAAGAAAATCATGGTGCTATGAAAAAGCTGCAGACATACATAATTCTATTTAGTCCAGCATTTGCTCAAGATGAGTATGTCCACAGTTTAAAATGAAATTATTCTGATTTTGAACCAGATTCTCTCCAACAAGTGAAAGGGGTTAAAGCAAGTCTTTATTTTGTTCTTAATTATCCTAATTATGACAATCTGGAACAATAATTTCCTAAACTAGTATATTCCAAATCTGCTTTTTCCCTTGAGATAATAAGTTTAAAAAGATGGTTAAATTAATTTGGACAAAGTAGGGTTAAATAAAATTAAATTTTTTTTTTTTCTTCACAGAAGGACTTTGATATCAGAGTCTTTAATGTTCATATCCATTGTCATCCTCTAGCGAGAGGGTAGCATGAAACATTTTCCAAACTTGCTCAAATAGAATGGTGTTTTTGTTTTTGTTGGGGGTTGGGGGGGGCGGTAATCTCATAGAATACAATTTGGGAAATGCTATTCTAGAATCCTATGGAGTCCATTTCCATGATATAGCTAAGGCTTTATCTACAACCTACTAAGAGAAGGTCTCCAGAATTTTAACTGGAAGGAAGTTCTTGCCCCAGATCTATCTACCAAAGACCATATCCACAATTAACCAGTTTATAAGATTAAAATGTGGGAATTCAGTAATTTATTCTTTCCTGGTCATTAGAAACAAAAAGTCCCCTTTGACAATGTATCTAGCCCCTGTTATACTGGACTAATAAGCCTTCTGTAATCTTCTCTCTTATATAAATAACAATTTGAGATTCACAGAATGTTATGTTTTAAAAACTTAAGCATACAAGAACCAAAACTGTAACCCTTTATTTTCCTAAAATTTTGACAGGTAACTACCAAATTGTAGATAATCATGAATACTGGCAAGAATGAGCAAACAGTAACTATTTTAACTCTCAAAAAACATGATAATCATCCATATAATTTTGATTTGAATGTTTCTAATATCTGAATTATTAGACTAATGAAGCTAAAATGCCACTGGATTCCTTCCTGTTGTTTCTTTACCTTCAAAATTGTTAGAGAATTTGTCACGGGAATAAGGAATGAGACTAGTTCCTTATTTCTAAGGTCATCCCATTCATAGTCAGGCAAATGTTATGAGGTGGCCTTGTTTTTCCCAAAAGATATATTTACACATTTGGAGAGGCCAAAATTATGCCATATTTGTAATGCACATCAGACTAACACAACAAGACTACTGCTTATCTCTATAAAAATAATCACAAAAAGCACCCTTTGGTGCCACTAGATGGCAATCTTTCAAAGGTTAAAAATTCTTAACTGCAATCCCACCCTCTCTTTCCCAGCAAAGATTCCTTTTATTTTAAGAAGTCAGACTTTAAAAGTCATTTAATGAGTATTTTTAAAAGTTCTACAAAACAATATGATGTAACACTACAAACTCCTGACTCAAACTATTTAAAGACAGACATGGCTATCTTCCATAAACACAGGAGAAACTTGGTCTAACATTCTCATTTGCTTCCTGTAGAAAACCTTTTTGGCAAAGAGAAACCTGTCAAGGCTTAGTCACTTTTTGTTTTCAAGAGCTTAATCTTTTCTAGGGCAAGTCAGGTGAGATTGTTAATTATAACATACTAAAGAAAACGAATAAATACAAATTAGATAAATTACACATAATTTAAAAATTAAATACTTTTACTAAAACAAAATATAATCAATCAGCTATTATCTACCCTGCTGTATACAAGTTTTTTTTTAAGATTACAACACACACACACACACAACCTGCACAAAGCAAAAGTTTGGTTTTCCTTTAAAAGCATTGGTGTGTGAATACATATATGTATATATGTAAACAGCACGTATATTTATACAAGAGAGATTTTTTTTTTAATGTTCAGGGCTTCCCTGCCCTAAGAGGTGCAACAGTGAAGGCCACAGCCTATCAAGCTTTGGAGGTACATAAAAGCCCTTAGGGCTAGAACATGTTTTCAAATTGGATGGCTAGCAACCAAGATATAAAACAAAGAAAGGTAACCAGAAAAGATTTAAAAGCTAAACCAATCAGCCACTAAGGATTAAACAATAAACAAAGACAGAAGGTGACTAGGGTGAGGGAGGGGTTGGCTGCAATAACAAACTTATTCAGATGAAGAATTAACATGTGAGATGCAACCTCTCCCTCTCTCTTTCACACACACACACACATACACACGCACACACACTCCCCCAACTACCACACCCAGTAAGAAATCAAAGATAACAGCTCTTTTTAAAGAGACTGTTGATGCTTCGCTTTGTTTCATGTAATTATTTCATCACATTTTAGAAAGTACAAAAATAAATAGAACAAAAAAGAATTTGCAAAAGGTAGGTTTTGAAGTCATGTTTTAAAATGATATGTTTATGAAAAAGATAAAAGTCGTTGCAATTCCAGATGTTCCAATACTGAGTAGAATCTTGAAGGCTTTTAAAATAAATGTTATTCACAGAAATCTCAAGATAAAACCTCTAGTTGGTTACAGTTTTTAAGGAACAAGGAAAGCAGTCCTGTTACAGGACCACAGCCCTTGTGTTAAACACTAGGTGAAAACTATTAGAAGAACTTGGCTTCTGATATTTTGGGGGCAGGCTTTTAAGAATTTAACATTTAAACACTACTTACTAATCCTTGTTTTATTTTTTTAATCTTCTCGTGCAAAAGAATTAGGTGCATAAACACAGCTTAAAGCCTGCTGAAATATTTAGAAGTAAACTGAATTTACCTAAAGAGTAAAGCAAGGAGGTGCTGCCAAACCATCCTTTGAGATGGTTCACCAGTGAAGGTGTATTAATCATCTGTAGTGAACTCACAATTTTAAATTAACAATCTTCATCAATGTTCACCTATTAAAGAGTCTGCCTATGTGAATTTATCATAGACAAAATAGAATTACAGACTTCTACAGGTAAATAAAATGTTAAACTCGTTTTCAGTGATTTCAATGGCATTGGGTGTCCCCTGGCAATATTCACGTCTGTCAATCAGCATTTTAGAGTATGTGATATGCATAAGTAAAATAATAATTTAAAGAATATATCTGATTTTCACAGTGCAGTAACAGAAAGATATAAACTAGGGATAGAACATCAACGGGCTAAAGTAGTGATCAGACTGGCACACATTTCAAAAAAATCCATGGTGTGACTGCCCAGCCGAGGTGTAACTGAAGACAATGGGTTTCCGGTCAAGGAGCCAGTAAGAGAGCCAGAAAGCGAATGGCTCTCTGGAGTTACAGAATCAAAACTTGATCTTGGTCTGTGTAAGCCAGCAGCAGAACAGGAACGCTGAGGTGTTGAAGAACCAGACCTCTGCTCCACCACCTCATCTGAAATGGACCAAAGAAGAACAATTTATCTGAAAGGTCTATTTGTCTTAGCCCTTCCTATTAAGATGCTATATTCAGAATATTAAATAAGTAAACACATCTGAGCAAATGCAATCTAATAATGAATGTCATATTTCAGTGTTTTAGGAGCAGGGTGATAATACCTCTTTCCTCCCACAATGGAGAAAGACATCACTAATCAATCACAATACTTTCACACAGTCAAAAGGTGACCCCTAAATCCTTCTCAACATAAGATTCAGCATTAACCTTGAAATCAAACGAATACCCTGCAATGAAGAAAACACATCCCTGAAGGCTTATTTTCTTACAGCATATCAATAAAAAATCATTCAGGTAAAAATAAAAGTTACCGAAACACAGTAGTTCTGACCTTCGGAGTACACTGAAATTGCCTGAGAGTGGAACAAGGGAAATCTTGTTAAAAATTCAGATTCCCAGTTTTGCAGAAATTCTGATTTAGTAGGTCTGGGGGGTAGTTCCCAAGAATCTGCATTTTAATAAGAACTCTGCATAATTTTGATGAAAGTGGTCTGGGGACCATACAAAAAATGCTATAGTTGATGGTAGTTCAAGAATAAAATTTACAAGCTCTGTTTAAATAGACTTCCTTATATCTGAACTCAGTCTTCCTCTTGTTCCATCTAGCACTTGATCCTCAGTTTATTCAGTTTTATCCCACATGGGCCTCTGAACAAAACAAGCACATCGGGTTCACCCAGGTCTGATCCTTGGCACACAGTAAATACTCAGATAGAACCTCCTCCCTCAACTCCTTTGGCTCCTGGACAGCCACAGGCACCGAAGTCCAACCTAAGTCCCAAGAGAGGCCTGTTCGGTCACCTTGGCCAACCAAGATAAAGGAATTTGATGAATGGGGAAGTTTAGATATTATAACGCTAACAGTAATAAAATATGAATGAGAAAATGTGACCACCTGACAACATCAGCTAATTTCAGGTAAAAACTGCTTCCCTGTTTTCTGTTCCACAGCCAACACTTTTGATGCCAAGGAAGCACTTCTTTTGGAGAAGTGCTGGATTTGAGATGTGTGTCTTTGATCCTTTTCATTTCACACTTACATTTTTAGCTCAATTTAGATCACTTAAAAACCAGTGACGAGCAACCCACCACGTCTTTGAGATGATTTTAACATCCTGTCAACTAGTGCCCAGTTTTATCTTCTCAGAGCTCATGCCTGCATAGCTTCCTTACCATCAATGCTTTTAAAGTCCAAAAGATAGCTTCTATTGTCAACCAGGTAAAGTTGTAAGCTCATTTTCACATAATTGCCAGTTACTGGATTTTTCCTTCTTACACGAAGATGGTATGCATTCACTACCTAAAATGGGAAATTTTCTTTAAGGAAAAATGTTAAAAACAACAAACTACAAAACATCTCCCTATTCTTATTGCAAAGAATACCAAAACAAATAACTGATGGAGGTAGAGCAGAGAAGAAATTCGTGAATGATCATTTAAAAAAAAAAAAATCTACAGCACCTGGTCTTCCTAGGTGGTCTCCCATCCACATACTAACCAGGACCGACTCCGCTTGGCTTCCGAGATCATACAAGATCGAGCGGATCGGGCGTGTTCAGGGTGGCATGGCTGTAGACTTGAATGATCTTTTTTTTATATTACATGGTAGGTTAGTATTTATTCAATCTCCACCAACAGTAGTGTGTATAGCAATTAAAATTTAAAGGGAACTCTGAGATTATATGGCATCTAGCCGTCATTCTAGACATGCCTTACTCTAAAACACCAATAATAATTTTGGTTGCCCAGCCTCAACTTGAATATTTTACTTATGAATATGGAGTAGAAAGTATAAAGGGCAACCGACATTAATAGTTTGCATCAGGCACTGTAATAGGTATTGTCACAAAATTTAAGTATCACAATAATCCTGTGAGAAAGGTATTATCTGCCTTTTGAAGATAAGAAAATTGCAGCTCAGATAAAGAAGATCCTGGGTTTGCAAAACATCTATCAAATTAGTTCCAAAATTTTTTCTGCAAGGAATTTTAAAGATATTAACAATTCTTTTTTAACTAAAATCAAACTGCTACAGAAAACTGTGGTTTAAATGGTTTCAAAGAAAAATTTTATTTATGTATTTCATGCACAAATAATGAAATGAAAATGACTGATTTATTCAAACATGTCAAGTGAACATTTACATGGTGTGCTTGAGTGTTTTTCTTCTACCTTTAAAAATACATTCACAGTCCTCAAGAAAGGAACAAGAGTTATAGGGATAACGGAAATGAAAAAATGTTCCCCCCGCCCCCTACATATACACAAATAGAATTAAAATAAATTGGAGCACTAATAAAAAAGTAAAATGTGGACTTGAGTAAGAAAAAGACACCGTAACTAAGGATTAAAAGCACCAGCCAAATAAGGGAGATTTTTCTCAACTTAGAGAAAATATCTGTTGAATGAACAAAATATAGCCTGATGGTATAATGTGTATTGACCATTAGCTGCTACAGCTGTTGGCAAAAAGCAAAAAAAAAAACCTTCCCTAAAAAAGAGAGAAAAGTAAAAATATGTATCTTTGAAGACACATGACTTTTTATTACTATAATGGATGCTGAAACAGGTGACTTCGAGTTCATTACCTTTTGTTTATCTGCCAAAAATGCTAGTTTGTAATTCAAAAATATGTAGGTCCTCAACATCAACACTTTTCTTTCTTACAGATGTTTGTTTCGCATGCACATGGTATATTATTGCAAAGAATGGGGTTTATCAGCCAGAAGCATCAAAACCACTTAATTTACAACTAAATCAAAAACAACTTTTTTATTGACCTCAGTTCTCAACTCAGCAGCTCACAGCAGCTTACTACGCACAAAAAATGGCTTCTACAAATCATCTCAATATACAATTTCCTACCTTCCATTCAAAATCCAGCTGCTTCATAGCTCGGTAAACTTCAGCCATAATGTCATATGGTTTGCTTTGACTTCGGATCCCAAGATGCCACTTGGCTTTTTTTACAGCTAAAGATTTGGGCTTAGTTGTATTCAGCGCATCCAATGGACATCTTGCTTTCGGGCTGTCTGCTACAAGAGGTGGCATCCTTTCTGGATGAGGTTTCAGGCCTGGGGGAATATGCATGGCACTATCATCCATAAAAGAACCAGTTGGGGGACTAGAGGCGAGATAGAACTCACTGGCTTGGTTCATTATTCTCCGATTGTCAATGATAAGATGATAAGCCACTGCAAGCTGGTCTTGAGGGTCACCACTATATAAACTGTTCATTACTTCTGATTCTGTACACTCAAATTTTTCACACACTTCTTTCACAGCCTCATCATCAATGACGTTAGCATCATAGGAGGGGTCTTCAGGAAATAAGTAACTGGGCAAATCTTGTTTAAACCATTCATGCTCTCTAGGAAAAATACCACAACACACTATTGTAAGAACAAGCTTTGGCAACTCCCAAATAATTGAGACATGAGGCAATACAACATAACGGAATCAGAAAGACCTGCTCTAGTAACTTACTAGCTGTGTGACCCTGGATAAGTTAATTAACCTTTAACCTTGAGTAACTGTGGTTATTCGGACTTGGGTATCTGGCTGACATTTTCTCAAAAATCAACAAAATGAGCCTGTCACTTAAGAGGAAACAATTAGAAGTATTTGATGCCAAATATAAAATCCAAGCTTTCAAGTAAAATTTTAGAATTATGTGTAATTTTATCTGTCTCCATGAGCTTGACGGCTTCTCAATACTTAAAGACTTTTCTGAGAACTTTGTAATGATGATAATAATGAGTATGATTTTAATATTATATAATGAAATGTGTCACCATTTGGAAAATCTAACTTGAAAACTCAATATTTTCCAAATGACCAATGCATGATATTGCAGAATTATACATGGGTAAAAGATCCACTAAAATGCAAAACAGACCAGTGAATCTTAATACAAAACAACTACAATAGTTAATTGATATATTTTCATATTTGATAATGCAACTAACATATTAAGCTTTGGTTTAATATCAAAGAAAAATATCCACAGCTATCTAAAAGGCTATTAAACTGCTCCTCTCTTTTCCAATCCCTTATATGAGTGAGGTCAGATTTTATCTTTAGACTTCAACTAATATAACACATTGCAACAGTGAATCAAGAAGTAGATATGAGAACCTGTCATCTTTGATTAAGCCAAACATTAATAGGATTTGAAAATGTAAAATAATGCTTTTTGTTGTTGAAAATAAGGTTATTTTTCATACAAGATGTTATTTAGATGTTACCATGTACAGGTTGATTATTTTTAAGTGAATTAAATATTTTGTAAATTTCTCAGTTTTAATTTCTAATATAATAAATATTGATAGATATGCCTGCATTAAAAAATAAAACAAAACACAACACAACACACAACTCTTTGGAGACCTCAACTTTAAGAGTATAAAGGGGTGCGAAATCAAAAAGTTTGAGAAACAGTCTGCTAAATCTTATTTTCTCACACTTCTGGGCCTTTGAACGTGATGTTACTGTTGTTACTATAAGAAATCCCACGCCCTGTCATTTAACTGTACTATTACTACTCCTCCAAGATTGCATAAGCATTATCACATGGGGGAATGAGGTACCCCCTAAGCTTAAATTCAGATCAATATACATTTTGCCCGGATGCCTGCTATTGACTGATTAATTCATTTATGAATATTTACTAAGGACACTCTATGTCAAAAAGACACACTCCTTCACCTCACAAAAGAGATTATATCCTAGCTGGATAAAGATTAAACAAATACTCACAAAAATAAATATACAGTTACAAATATACAAACATAAAAATCTTGTGATAAAGATTCTGAGTGGAAAACAGGGTAAAATGATAGTATATAATTCAAAATGAGAGATGATTAGGGAAGCAATTCTGAGTAACATTTAAGCAGATACCAGGATAATTAGAAGCTAAGAGTTGAGGAACAGGTATCCAGCAAAAGAAACAATATATGCAAAGACTCTAAGTCAAAAAAGAACTTTGCCATGTTCAAGGAACTAAACTCAAGCCACTTTCATGAAAGCTTAATGAGTTATGAGTCGGAGTGGCAAAAGATATCAGATATTTCTGACAACTGTTATGTTATAAAAAAGTTTTTGGGATTGGAACCTATGGTTAATGAAAATCACTGAAAGATTTTAGATGGGTGGCATGATCTAATTTGCATTCTGTAAAGATTTTTCTGGTTGTGATAAACTAAATTGAAAAGATAAAAAAATGATGATGATAACGGTGATGACGCTAGTGCAACAGTCCAAGTGAGAAATGATGGTGTGCCAGACCTTGAGGATATACAAAGATGAAACCTCTACAGCTTCTAGTAGATCTTTCTATTACAATATTCCCACTTTTTTTTATAGTTCTTGATTTATTCTTAACCTTTCTTACTATACTGGGAGCTCCTTGCAATAGGGACTAAGTCTTATTTAGCTGATTTCCAATACCCAATAAATGCTCAATAAATGTAGAATAAATAAATTATGACTAGACACATTAAGTATGAAGACAAAAATAAATGTGTTTATTTGCTATATCATGATAATAACAAGCATTTATTAAGTGTTTAGTAATAAAAATGACTGAGTATTAATTTCTTCAAAAGAAATAATGGATAAGAAATTATGTTACACATGTAACATTTTTAAAAAGCAATGACAAATAGGAAAGTAAGCACTTTTGAGTGAACTCCCCAAAACTCCCTCTTCCATAAAAGCAATGAGATGACACACAAAAAAATTGTCAAAATCAATTTTTTCAGAACTCTGGAAATGAACTAAAAGCTGTATCTCAGTAAGAACAGAAAGATTTGTGATATTTTAAGTTGTCCTATATCCATCTACCTTTCCCCATGTCTAGATAGCCTTGAAAACCAAGAGCCTCACAATCATGATAGCCCAGGAAACCAGCAGCATAGCAACCACTGCGGGAAAGATGGGGAGGACAGGTTTAGTGTTCCCCAAAAGTCCTATCCCAGAGAATTGTCATTATTTGACATGTCTAGCAATTCCCTGGAAACCTCTACAAGCAAGCCTTGTCTTCATCTCACCTCAGAGCTCCCTCACTGCAAACAACATTCTCCCCAGGACGATTGTCAAAAACAATCAATGGCAACTGACTAACATCTCAGCTGCCCAAAGCGTCAATAAGAGTTGGTGCAAACAAGAAGCTGATCAAAAAACTTAAAAGAAAAAGGGAATAAGAGTTCCATAGGAGTCCTTGAAATACTCTGATATATTCCTGGGACTCAAGAAGGCCATACGTATATGAAGTGTTGTATGTGAAAGGCTCTAATTTCTCATCACCGACTGACTTTGAGGCTCTGAGCTAGCAAGAAATGAAGACCAAGGCAGATTTATGAACTTCTTGGAGCACTGAAGACATATCTCAACATGTACAGAATCCCTCAGCAAAGCCTGGGAGACTAATTAGATCAAGGCATTCAAAGAAACCTCTAAAAATTAGTTGACCATTAAGCTAACCAGGCAGAGACTTCAGTGGCTACCCATGGCAAAGAATACAGACTTTATGGAATTAGTTCAGCAAAATCACTAAACAAACAAGAGCAACAACATATTATTATAAATCCTAGGTATATACTCATGAGAAATGAAAACATATGACCATAAAAAAAATCTGTACATGAATGTTCATAGCAACATTATTCCTAAGAGCCAAAAAGTG
This sequence comes from Pteropus vampyrus, assembly GCF_000151845.1. Classification (NCBI taxonomy): domain Eukaryota; kingdom Metazoa; phylum Chordata; class Mammalia; order Chiroptera; family Pteropodidae; genus Pteropus; species Pteropus vampyrus. Next base: position 572,189 of record NW_011888951.1, read on the forward strand.
AAAACAACTCAAATATCTACTAACTGATGAATGAACAAAATGTAGTATATCCAAACAATGGAATATTTTTTAAGCAAAAAAGAAATGAAGTACTGATACATGCTATGCCATGAAAGAGCCTTGAAAACATTATGCTAAGTTAAAGAAGCCAGACTCAAAAAGCCACATGCTGTATAATTCCACTTATATGATATGCTCAGGATAGGCAAATCCAGAAAGACAGAAAGTGGGTGCCAGGGACTGAGAAGAGGGGGAAATGAGGAATGACTACTAATGGGTAAGGATTTCTTTTGGGGATGATGAAAATATTCTGGGCTGAAATAGTGGTAATGACTAAAACTTTGTAAACATACTAAAAACCACTAAGTTATACATTTTAAAAGGACATATTATGGTATGTGAATTATATCAAAAAAATGAATAAATATTTAAAAAACAATCAATAGGGAAATATTCTAAATTTTGATTTCGAATTCATTAAATGCAAGACCATAATTGTTTACAATGAGAAAAGTGCCAATTAAAAAGCCGTACTTTCAGCTTTTGATTTTCAGGAGTCAGTTTCTGAGTTAACTCTACCAAGGTAAGCAGTAACCAGGATGTTTATGAAGGTTCACCTGAGACATGATCAATTCATTTCATAAGGATTACTACACAGCTACCAGAAAGTATGTCCTTCTATCACTATGACCTGATACCTAATTTTGATGTGATTTAAGACTAAATGAGTGATAAAGACTACTAATCAAATTTTAGAACTTCCCAATATGTCCAAATTTCTTTAAGTGAAACTAAAAGAAGTTATCATTTTAAAATAATATTAATAACTAACATTATGGGCTGGCTATTGTTCTAATAGCCTTAATTATATTAAGTTGAATATTTGCAGTTCCTACAGAAATAGTAAATTCACATGGTTCAACTTAAGACTATACTCCCAACAAATCTACTACATATGATGTAACTAAAGTAAAAAAGAAAGTATATGCTGATAGCTAGTAAGCAAAAGAATCAGGATTCGTACTTAGACAGTTGAACTTCAGACTTTTCACTTTTAACCATGACAATATTAATAGTAATACTAAACTTAAGGCATTTAGGAAAATACAAAAATGTGATTTTAATGAAGACAACGTCTGTCTTGTCTACTATTATATTCCCAGCATCTAGTAGATGCTAAATATTTGTTGAATAAAAACAAAATGATTAAATGAATGAGTAGGTATTGAGATACATTTTATAACCACCAATGGTTTACTATCTGTAAGAAAAAATAAGATCTGTACAGAAATAACATAAGAGAAATATAAAATAAGGTAAAATGGAGAAAGGATAGATGTCACAGAACCGATACAGCAATTTGAAGCAGTGGAAATAGAAGTTTTGAATTCAGGCAATATCTGAGTTGAGCTCCACTGCTGACTCTTATTAGCTTCATAATTTTCAACACACACAACACTTAATTAATGAATTATTCAACACTTAATTCATTTTGAATACTCAGTGCTTAGTACATATTAACACTTGGTCCCTAATTTAAAGGAACTTAAAATTTAATAGGGGCAAATAGATACATAAGTGAATCATAATATAATCTTTCTAAGCTTTAGTTTCATGGTTTGTAAAATGAGATTAATAACAGCTACTTATTGAGAGTCAGTGCAATAAAATATGTCAAGTATCTGGCAAAATACCTGTTATATAATCATTGTTCAATACTTAGTAATTCTTTCCCTGCTGAACTGTATTTTATTGAATAAAGAATTCCCAAATATTAAAAAACCAAGTTTAGATTTAAAAAAAATGGTGAAAACTACTAATTGAAGTTATTATATTAAGTACAGAAACGAATGCCACTATTTTATACCACCTACGTATGTATAAATTAACTTAGCCTAGTAAACTTTTATTTACATTTTTCTTCTAAAGCCTGTACATATACAAGCACCTATTTTAAATAACAGAATCAATACTTTTCTAAATGTATGTGCTGACAGATACAAGTACATATCAGCATATCTAATTTTCTTTCTAAGGAAAAGCCAATTAAATAAACTATATATTCTAAAGAATTATGAACACAAAAGGTGCTTTTTTCTGCTAAGTTCATTTCCATAACTAAATCTGGTGCTAATTTACAATTTTACATTTTTATGCACGAAGCCTGGAACACTGAAGAAAGACTGGGAGAAGAAAACAGTACAGGAATGCAAAAAGAATCAGTCTTTTCTTGCAAGAGATCAGTAACAATCACGTAAACAACTACCTCGGCCATCATTTAAATATTACAAGAGCCACAGGTCTCTAAATAGTCATTCTGGCTTGTGAAGAGAAGGAGGAGGATTCTGGAAAGATGTCAAAAAAATGTGTTTGTAAGCAAATATCTGATGAAATGTTAGGTAAGAACAGCAACAACAAAAACCCTCTAAGAAACATGACTTGATAAGCAAAAAGTAGAAAGCAATGAAGTATCTTGACTTGTGTGTGCTACATAAAGGTCATATTCACAGTAGCACCAGCAACCATACTTTCCAAAGTTTCTCACATAACAAGATATTCTTCACAGCAAACCTACTAGTAGCTATTTTTGGATTCGAAAAATCTTAACAAATCTTTTATTCTTTATTTCATCGACCTTATGTAAAATACATAAATCTCACCCTGTTTTTCTATTTGAATTTTATTCAAATACTTTCTGGGCATTTATTATATTCTTAGGCCTTCTAGCACTGCATATACAAAGATCAGTAAGACATTCTCTCTATCCTTATTTAGTTACAATTTAACAAAAAGAAAGACACACTGAGAAATAGCTACATACACTGAGAATGAAAAACTAAAAGCATGAAGTAAATGTGGAAATCACAGAAATGGAAGCAGCTAACATTGCCTAGAGAAATTAGAAGTGATTTCACAAGGAAGGTGATATGTGAGGAGAATTTTAAAGGATGAATGGAAATCTATCAGGTCAAATAGGGCAGCAGAGACAAATGGAATAATATAAACAGAGATATGAAGACATAAAATATATTTGAGGAACAAGGAAAAATTCGGTGCGGCTGAAGAGCTGATATAAGGGATGTGGTAAATGAGTGCAGGAAATGAGACTTCAGAAGTTAAGTACAGCCTTTCTATCGAGGACGTTGTATGCTTTGCTACCTAAGCTAAAAATTTGGGAAACAATTTGAAATATTTAAAAGATGAGTGACATGATCAGGTTTGTGTAATAAGAAAAGTAAAATTTGTATAAAACATTTAATTGGTGATACTATTACTAATACTAGAATATGTACACAGCAGTAACAAAAAACATATTCACCTTATGTCTTTGACAGTTGCTCGTTTCAGGGGTCGACCTGCAGCATATGCATCAGGAGAGTGGCAACAGAACGATTCAGATACTCTGGGATATAAAAAACACCCCCTCGGATCTTCTTAAATAATGTAGGTACATGCTCATCATCAAATGGGAGGGTGCCACAAAGAAGAGCATATAAAATAACACCACAGCTCCAGATATCAACTTCAGGACCTGCATACAATCTAAGAAAAAAGATGACAACACAAACCTGAAATGCAAGTGTCACTTTTTCGCATTTACATGACCCCTACTTCTACATATACACAATATGCACTTGGAATATAACACTTTCCAAGGTCATTAATGAAGTCCATGGCCACTCCCCAAGTCTCAGTGGTTATTCCCCACAGAGAATAATTAATCAGTCTAATCAAATACTATTCAAGTCTGATAGCTAGTAAGCAAAAGAATCAGGATTCGTACTTAGACAGTTGAACTTCACTTTTCACTTTTAACCATGACAATATTAATAGTAATACTAAACTTAAGGCATTTAGGAAAATACAAAAATGTGATTTTAATGAAGACAACGTCTGTCTTGTCTACTATTATATTCCCAGCATCTAGTAGATGCTAAATATTTGTTGAATAAAAACAAAATGATTAAATGAATGAGTAGGTATTGAGATACATTTTATAACCACCAATGGTTTACTATCTGTAAGAAAAAATAAGATCTGTACAGAAATAACATAAGAGAAATATAAAATAAGGTAAAATGGAGAAAGGATAGATGTCACAGAACCGATACAGCAATTTGAAGCAGTGGAAATAGAAGTTTTGAATTCAGGCAATATCTGAGTTGAGCTCCACTGCTGACTCTTATTAGCTTCATAATTTTCAACACACACAAATTTATTCAACACTTAATTCATTTTGAATACTCAGTGCTTGGTACATATTAACACTTGGTCCCTAATTTAAAGGAACTTAAAATTTAATAGGGGCAAATAGATACATAAGTGAATCATAATATAATCTTTCTAAGCTTTAGTTTCATGGTTTGTAAAATGAGATTAATAACAGCTACTTATTGAGAGTCAGTGCAATAAAATATGTCAAGTATCTGGCAAAATACCTGTTATATAATCATTGTTCAATACTTAGTAATTCTTTCCCTGCTGAACTGTATTTTATTGAATAAAGAATTCCCAAATATTAAAAAACCAAGTTTAGATTTAAAAAAAATGGTGAAAACTACTAATTGAAGTTATTATATTAAGTACAGAAACGAATGCCACTATTTTATACCACCTACGTATGTATAAATTAACTTAGCCTAGTAAACTTTTATTTACATTTTTCTTCTAAAGCCTGTACATATACAAGCACCTATTTTAAATAACAGAATCAATACTTTTCTAAATGTATGTGCTGACAGATACAAGTACATATCAGCATATCTAATTTTCTTTCTAAGGAAAAGCCAATTAAATAAACTATATATTCTAAAGAATTATGAACACAAAAGGTGCTTTTTTCTGCTAAGTTCATTTCCATAACTAAATCTGGTGCTAATTTACAATTTTACATTTTTATGCACGAAGCCTGGAACACTGAAGAAAGACTGGGAGAAGAAAACAGTACAGGAATGCAAAAAGAATCAGTCTTTTCTTGCAAGAGATCAGTAACAATCACGTAAACAACTACCTCGGCCATCATTTAAATATTACAAGAGCCACAGGTCTCTAAATAGTCATTCTGGCTTGTGAAGAGAAGGAGGAGGATTCTGGAAAGATGTCAAAAAAATGTGTTTGTAAGCAAATATCTGATGAAATGTTAGGTAAGAACAGCAACAACAAAAACCCTCTAAGAAACATGACTTGATAAGCAAAAAGTAGAAAGCAATGAAGTATCTTGACTTGTGTGTGCTACATAAAGGTCATATTCACAGTAGCACCAGCAACCATACTTTCCAAAGTTTCTCACATAACAAGATATTCTTCACAGCAAACCTACTAGTAGCTATTTTTGGATTCGAAAAATCTTAACAAATCTTTTATTCTTTATTTCATCGACCTTATGTAAAATACATAAATCTCACCCTGTTTTTCTATTTGAATTTTATTCAAATACTTTCTGGGCATTTATTATATTCTTAGGCCTTCTAGCACTGCATATACAAAGATCAGTAAGACATTCTCTCTATCCTTATTTAGTTACAATTTAACAAAAAGAAAGACACACTGAGAAATAGCTACATACACTGAGAATGAAAAACTAAAAGCATGAAGTAAATGTGGAAATCACAGAAATGGAAGCAGCTAACATTGCCTAGAGAAATTAGAAGTGATTTCACAAGGAAGGTGATATGTGAGGAGAATTTTAAAGGATGAATGGAAATCTATCAGGTCAAATAGGGCAGCAGAGACAAATGGAATAATATAAACAGAGATATGAAGACATAAAATATATTTGAGGAACAAGGAAAAATTCGGTGCGGCTGAAGAGCTGATATAAGGGATGTGGTAAATGAGTGCAGGAAATGAGACTTCAGAAGTTAAGTACAGCCTTTCTATCGAGGACCTTGTATGCTTTGCTACCTAAGCTAAAAATTTGGGAAACAATTTAAAATATTTAAAAGATGAGTGACATGATCAGGTTTGTGTAATAAGAAAAGTAAAATTTGTATAAAACATTTAATTGGTGATACTATTACTAATACTAGAATATGTACACAGCAGTAACAAAAAACATATTCACCTTATGTCTTTGATAGTTGCTCGTTTCAGGGGGTCGACCTGCAGCATATGCATCAGGAGAGTGGCAACAGAACGATTCAGATACTCTGGGATATAAAAAACACCCCCTCGGATCTTCTTAAATAATGTAGGTACATGCTCATCATCAAATGGGAGGGTGCCACAAAGAAGAGCATATAAAATAACACCACAGCTCCAGATATCAACTTCAGGACCTGCATACAATCTAAGAAAAAAGATGACAACACAAACCTGAAATGCAAGTGTCACTTTTTCACATTTACATGACCCCTACTTCTACATATACACAATATGCACTTGGAATATAACACTTTCCAAGGTCATTAATGAAGTCCATGGCCACTCCCCAAGTCTCAGTGGTTATTCCCCACAGAGAATAATTAATCAGTCTAATCAAATACTATTCAAGTTTTCCAAGAGAAAATGGTATTTTTGGAAGGCACAAACTCATTTAACTGAACTTATTAATTTAAAAATATAAAATTTTTTATGGTTGATTTTTGATAGAAACATCAAAGTAGATGACAATTAACCTGAAGAAAAAAGAATACTATATAGTATATAGGCTAAATCTTCTTACCATAAAACAATCACAAGAAAGAAAATGCACATATAATTTCAGCCCTGGCACACCTACTTTAAAGAATATTTGAAACAGTAAAGTGCCTAATTAGTCCTGTGGCAATCTCGTTGACAGTATTTATCCTGTATCACATTATCCTGAGTACCTACTACTTTCATTCTAATCACTTGCTAGCTCATGGAACTAAGATTAGCTTTGCTCCAGAAAACCTGTATTTAGAAGGTTATTCTTTTTTCTTTCACCTATCTACAGTATTAAAATTCCCCTGATAGCACATTATCAAACTCAAACCTGAGTCTGAGGTAAAAAAGTAAATCTCCATAATTCCAATTAAAAGAATATATTACATTTAAATAAAAATTGCTGTTCATCATTTACACTGTTGGTTGTATTGTCCAAACTCCTAAATCTGCTCCTACGATAATACCTTTTCTATTTTTTCTCTCACAGAATTCTCTTAATTTTTAAAATCAGACATGGGTCACTGAAGAAGACTGGCATTTATCATTGCAATCTGTATAAACATTCTAAAAATGTATGAATGAATAATCTATGTGAGTAATTACACAATCTCCACTTGTGTAGTTTAATTCTTCAAAACTCATTCTTCAAAAAAGCAAAAAACTTGTGTATTTTATAAAAGAATAGGTAAAATTTTATTAAAGGCTCATGTCTGATATGCAAATAATGACACTAGCTTAAATTCAGTAAATATTTATCTGCACTTCTCTAAAATAAAAATCAAGATTTATTTCAGTCATTTTTTAAGGAACAGCACATTCATAACAAAATCTAAATTAAATGTTTAAAAATTTGTTTACTATAACTATTATCTATTCAACAATGAAAAAATTAAAGGGACAGCTATTTCTACTGTCTTAAAAATCTTTGTCTTCCAAAGAGAATATATTATAATGAAATGTTATCAATGAGAAAAATATTACAAAAAGCTTTCTCTTTACTGATATATAATTACCTGCCTGAGATTACTTCAGGTGCAGCATAATTTGGAGATCCACAACTAGTTCGCAGAAATTCACCATCTGACATCATATTAGATAACCCTGAAAATAAGTGTAAAGTTTACCTGGTGCTAGATATTTTTTAAAATAGATACACAAACAAACAGAGACTCATGGACTGGACAATAGACTAGTGGTTACCAGAGGGTAGTGGGGAATGGAATAGGGGGAGGTAGATGGAGTAAAAAGGGTCAATTATGTAGTGAAAGAAAGAAATCTAACTATGGGCGGTAATCACACAATGATGTGTGTGTGTGTGTGTGTGTATGCCTTTCTGTTAAATTGTACACCTGAAACAATGGATTTTGTTAACCAATGTCACCATAATAAAAATAAGTAGATTTTTTTAAAAAGTAGATACAAATACATGAGGAGAAATGTCAACTCTTTAATATGCCATAAATCATATTTTTAATTGCTAAAAAAAGCAGTGGAAAGCATCTGTTAGACTAGAAAGAGACCATTTCAGAGAGCTGTTACACTATGACAAAAAAGCTAAAATGCATCACACATGATTGGAATTAAATTCCTCTTCTAAATAAAAATGTTGATTCACTTCACAAAAATATGAGTTATTCTAAATTATATCAATTTTTTCAAGCATAAACGCATCAAAATATTATTTACCCATTTCTACAGTTGAAAGAATAAAATAGAGACTATTATTTTTTATGCTATTCCAAAGCCTTTTTAAAGAATCTCTAAGTAGAAATTAGGCTACAATTTATAAAGGTTATGTTCCAAAAGTTTTTAATTTGGAAAGCTTTAATTCAACACAGAAAAAATAATCGACTGAACCAAAACTCTATTTAACTATAGTACTAAATGAGTTTTGTGATTTAGAGCAGCAGTCCTCAATCTTTTGGCACCAGAGACTGGTGCTCCTATGAGAATCTAATGCCTGATGATAATGAGGTGGAGCTGAGGCGGAGATGCTAGCACTGGGGAGAGGCTGCAAATACAGATGAAGCTTCACTAGCTCGCCTACTGCTCACCTCCTGCTGTGCAGCCCAGTAGAGGTCCGTGGCCAGGGGCTTGGGGACCCCTGATTTAGAGAAGGAAGAGGAATAGGGAAACTTGTTTCCTGATTTTAGACCAAAGACAAAGTACTGACAGAAATTTTAAATAAGCAATGCTGAACTCTGGCACCCTTCTCTCTCTCTATCATCTCTCACTTCGTAATCCTTTTCCCAAACGCCCTACTATGGCACCCTTCTCCAGGTACATTTACTTGAGAAAGTGATCTATAAAATTATATCTTTCCTTTTATCCCTGACAAAAAACTCCTATCAAGTTGTTAGATGTTACTCTGAGATCCACTGACACTGTACCTATCAATTCAGAAGAGCTATAAAGCTCCAAAACTGCATGCGAATTTTCATGTACCTCTGTTTAGGTGCATTCATCAAAGAAAGTGCCCATATTTTCATTAGATTTTCAAAGGAGTTTGTGGTCTCCACATAAAAACAGTTATGTTTCATTTCCTTAGGAAGAAATGCAGATTGAATGGCTTTACCTTGATGTTAGCCCTCTAACTTCTCTAGAAGTAGCTACATTATTTTTTTAAAGTGTGTTTAAATAAACAGAACAAGCTAGTGTGGAGACTGTGCAACAAAGCCCTTTTCATGGTACAGGATTTACAATGTTGTAACTGAAAGTTTAGTTTTTAAGGGCTGTTACCGACACATTTTATAAGGCAGTTAGTACGTTTCTGAACAACCTCGGAGTTACATACCAAAATCAGCTATCTTGGCATTCATGTGTGCATCCAACAAGACATTTTCTGGTTTCAAGTCTCGATGTACAACCATATGCCTATGACAGTAATCCACGGCAGACAGGATCTGCTGAAAGAGCCTCCTGGCTTCCATCTCTTCAACCTATCAAGTATAAAAGAAACTGCACTAAGAATATTCGGGACATCTACATAGCAAGAGTTTCAGTTTCATAATCAGCCTAAATATAACTGAATAAGCTAATTAGGATTGTGTTGGAATTCTTAACAAATCAGACAAACCAAAAACTTGCATTAAAGGTTAACACGTCAGTCAACAGGTTTTTTTTTGCTACTAGGCAGTAATATTTAATTTTCAATTAATATTACTAAATGTGCCCAAGTTTGGGGGAATCGGCAAGTAAAACAATCTAAAATAGAACTCATGTGAAAGTGCTAAGAAAGGAAATAACTGCAGCTTCCACATGAAGCTATGGAACATATTTTGCATTTTGAAAAGCATAGCATCATGTTACCAATTAAATGGAACATATTTCTTGAGATCAGTATTTCAAAAGGTGTTCTTTTTAAGAAAGAAAATGTCTAATAATCTATATGTGTAGTTGAGCATTATTACAGAAGCAACCCCAACTTTGAAAATATCTTTGTAGTTTGCTATTTCCCACTACTTCTCTCTTTTTTAGGTTAGGAGTTTATTGTACTAGATATAGTATATTACTCACCCGTCCATGTTTACAGATGTAGTCAAATAATTCACCACCAGACACATATTCCATTACCATAAAAAAATCTGTTGGAGTGCTGATCACCTGGTATCTTTTTTGTAAATATAAAAAAAGTTAATAAAAATATATTACTTTAACCAAAATCCATCTCATATATCTATTCATGCTACAATTTTATATTTCAGTGTCTTATATTATTTTAAGGTGGCAACAAATTATGTAATTTATCAAAATAATCAGAGAACCATAAACATGCAGCTTTACAAAATTAAACTACTTTCTAAGGCTTATGGATTTCCTTCCAAATTCTCCCTGCCATGTTTACAAAATCTTTGAAATCCTTCATTCTTCAAAAACCAAGTAAAGCATTAATTTTTCCATTTAAACAAAAATTTGTTTCAGTCTGTAGAGATGAGGTATCATATATTTAAACATAAGTAAAAAGTATTCTTGGAAAGGTTAAATGATACCACAAGAATATAATCAACAAAATCCAGAAGTGGACAAATGATCCTTCTTCAACAAATAAACGTCAAGAAAAAAAGAAAAAGAGGAACCTATAAATTAAGAATAACTCAAGAGTCATATTACCAATTATACTGTACAGACTTATTTTGATTCTGATTCAAACGAACAACTTTAAAAAATCTTTTATGAAACAAGAAAGTTTGAATACTGATTGGACAGTTAATATTAATTTTTTAGGTGTTATACAGAACTATGCTTAAGTTATTAAAATTTTCTAAAAAGTATCCCAGAGCAGACTGAAGAGTTTACAGATTAAAAACATAATATTTGGGATTTGCTTCAAAATAATTTAGGGTGGGAAAAGTAGGAGGAAGCAGATAAAGCAATACACTGACAACTGTTGAAGCTGAATGACAGATACATGAGGCTTCATTACTTTACTTTGTATACATTAAAAAATTTACTTTGTATACATTAAAAAATTTCCATAATAAAAATTAACTAGATGTATGTGTAAATTTATTATTTGTTTGTTTCTAGCTGAGCACATTAAAAAATAACAAAGAACCTTAGCTCTATTTGACAAAATAAAATTTTTTCCTAAAAAACTACAACTTACCCCCATACATACAATTTTACAAAAGTGAAAACTTTAAAACAAAAATATAACAATGTTTTAATTGAAGGTTGCCCTTAATACCTATATAAATGAATAACTATTCTACTTTTTCAAATAGGTTTGTTTATAAAGGATTATCTATAATCTGGTTGATCATGAGCAACCTCTAATTTACACTGAGTTACTACTTAGGGCCACTAAGTATAGTTGTGTAGTTTTTGCATGGCTTAAAGGTACCCAGTGGAAGGCCCAGATGCCACCCTTTACGCAGTATACCTTAACACAGGATGTGCCAGAAGCAGGGGAACCTTTTGGTATTTAGTCCACCCAGACGGGGCACCTTTTATTAATCTGCACAAAGTAAAGTATGTGCTAGATGGTGATTCTGGTTACTATCCCCTATTAAAAGTGAGGGGGAAATGGCCAGGAAGTTGGTGAGATAACTACACACTATAAATTTTAAGAGGATACATCATGTATAAACACTTGAAAAAAGTAAAAAATTATAGTACTAAAAATGATTACAGATTTTCAGAACAAATACTTCTAGTACCAATCTTTAGTCTTTGGGGTGAAAAATGACAGGGAATCCCACTTTATATAAAATAAACTAGTATAATTGAGGAATAAGGTTGAGAGTACTTCAAATGAGGTGTGGAAAGGGAATTTTACTTAGAGCGCTAAAAGAAATGGGTCTATAAAAACCATCCTAACAGGCACTAAACTCTAATTGAATAAAATGAATAGTGTAGAGCAGGAGCACTTACTATGTCACTTCATTGTAGGCTAATCTGATTTATTAACAGAATTCTCAACCACTTGTCTGCTCTATACATCTTTAGGGCCTAAGAGAAAAGAAGGGATGAAATTCTAATATATTTAGCTGCTGATTTCTCCAAGTATATCACAGGTCTTAAATAGATATTGTTGAATTGAACTATTTCATGAAACCTCAAATTCTACAGCAGCCACTGTCCACATCAAAGGCCAATCTAGAGCAATGAAAACCACAGCTAATATTACTGAGCACTTACTGTGTGTCAGACACCAAGCTATTAAATGGTCACACTTGATATTTGAGTACCCACTTCTATTGCATTTGCTAAGATCAATAGCTCCTCCCTGTGCTTGTGGAACCTATCCAGGAAGACAATGAACAAGTATTCTTTCGAAACACAAATCTGTTCTTCAGGAGATTCTGAATTAGACATCTTTGGGAGTTCCCCATTGCTCCTAGGTCCTGTATTAATAAAGCCCCTGATTATCTCTATAGTTTTGTGTCACTTTTGATTCCTACCACTACAGTATACTATTTCTTTTATTTATTAGTCATGCTGCATTTCCTCCTGCCACAACTCCTTTATATAAGTTATTTCTGCTAAACTGTATATTATACCATGACCTGTATGCCACCCTTTAACTTGTTACTAGTCATCTTTTAGATCTCAGCTTAAAGGTCACTCCCTAAATCCAGATCGAGTCCTTTTTGCTCTCACAGAAGCATTGCCCTTCACTTCAGAGCATGTATCTCAGTTTATAATTATACGTTACAATGATTAATGAGTATGCACCTAGAGAAGTATGTATAACAAAGTAGGTATTTAAATAAATATGTAAAATAGCACCTTTAAATAATGTGAGCAGCTTAGAGTCAAAACCAGAATAATCTGAGACTGAAAAATTATAGCAAAATTACAACAAAACCTTAAGAAATAAAATTTTAATTAACCAGAATGAGGTGGAGATAAAGAGAAACATAATTTTTAGAAGAAAAAAGTCTTAAGAAAAAGGTGAAGTTAGTGAAAAAGGTAAATTTCAGGACATGTTAAGCCTGGCCAGAGTAAGCCAAATCTTTTGTGCCTTCTAAAATAATTACACTGAAGTGTTACAAGAAATTCAGTCATGAACCATTCACACATTTCATCATTATTTTCTTAATATTACAGAAAAGTAAACTAATGTGCTTTTGAAAACTTTTCAAAAACAGTATTTCTAATTAAGCAAAAAAAAAAAAACCCTAAGCATTCCCCAGTTTGGGCAAATTATGTGCATTTTTAGGCAATATCTATTTAGACAGCATATAACATTCATGAAAAAAGAAATCTTTCTAAAGCTAGACAAAAAATCAACATTCATGAGTATTCCTTTTTGATGGTTATGTCTATAGAGATTTAAAAATATTATTTATATAGCTATATATACAGAATATTTTTCTTTAATTAGAACTCAGTTATAAAGAAATAATCATTATCCTTGGTTCACAGCACTTATCTTTATTGGTCTATCAATAGTCTTCTATTATTATTTTTAATAATGTAAGTACTTATAAACCCATACCCAAACAAAAAGCCAAGACTTTGACAATACCTTCCATCTAACCGTACAGTAGTCGCCCTTCCCAGCCTATTGCTTCTCCTCACACAAGGCAGCCATCATCTTGAATCCCCTGTTCATCCTTCCTTGTTTTCTCTTTTATACAGTTTGATTTATGTATGTACATATTTGTGTGTATGTCTATCCTCCGTATTTATGTAAAGTACATATTCACATGTATATTTTTATTTTAATTGTTCTTAGCTTTTAAAAAAGTGTATCATTCCATATGTAACATTTGGGGACCTGTATTATTGAGATTCATCCACATTGTTGTGTTTTCCTATAGTTATTCAATTTGACCATTGTATAATACTCTATCGTATTTATTCTTCTACTCTCCTGTTAATGGAGAAGCTATTTATTCATCTAATCTACCACTAAAAGATATTTAGATTGTTTCTACAATTTTGCTATTATAAATTGTGCTGCTGTGAACATTCCTGTACATGGCAAGATTTTCTCTCTGATATACACCTGTGAGTGGAGTTGTTGAGTCACAGTTAAATAACTTCCTATCTTACTCAGAGTAAAAGCAAAAATCCTTACATTGGCCTATAATAGCTTACACAATCTGGCTCCCTTCTATGTCTCTGAAATCATCTCTTACTCTAATTCCCCCTAGATCACTCTGTTCCCTTGAGCTCTGGCCTATGGGAATTTCCACCTCAGAGCCTTTATATTTGCTGTTCCCTCTACTTGTAATTTTCTTCCTTCGGATATCTGCATGGCATATTCCCTCACCTCTACACTGTCTAATATACAATATAATTTACTAATAGAGGTTTATTATCTATCTCCTCACTGCCCCCCCCAAAAAAACACACAAATATAAGCTCCATAATAGCAGAGATTTTGTTGACCTTTTTTTGTTTGCTGATATATCCCCAATGCCTAAATGGTGCCATTGGTTGAATGTATGGATCAACAAGCTAACTTTCTAGCTTTATTTTCCTCCATTTCTTTACACATACTCTGTGCATCAGACAAACCAGACTGTGTGTGTTCCCAATACACCATAATCTTTACACTTTCATTTTTCTGCTCTTGCTTATCAACGACCTTGTTTAAATGTTACCTCTTTATACATGCTACAACTAATTATCTAACACCTACTATGGTGCTAGGTGCTAGGGAGATAAAGATGTTATTTGACATCTCCATTTGGATGTCTAAAGGGATTCTTAACATAGCTGAAACAGTACCCTTAATGTTCATAACCCAATGTGATTCTCCTCCACTCTTCCTATCTCAGGAAATGGTATTATTAACACCACTTAGTCACCCAGGCCAAAACCCAAAATCCTAGTTGCTCAGGGAAAAATTTTTAGAAAGGATTCCTTACTCTTTTTTCTCAGTAATTCTTTAGTTCTACTTCCAAAATACATATATTGAATCCATCAATTTTTCTCCATCTAGATCGGTGCTGTTGAATAAAACTTTCTACAATGACAGAAATGTTTTACCTTTCCTCTGTCCCATACAATAGCCATTAGCTACATGTGGCTATTAAGTATTTGAAATGTGGCTATTGTGACCAGAGAACTAAATTTTTAATTTTAATTAATTTAAATTTATGTCACATGTGGCTAGTGACTACCATATCGGACAGCACAAATCTAGACTATTACTTTAGTTAAAGCCTCCATAATCTCTCAGCTGGCCCATAACAATAGGTCTTTCTGGTCTTTTTGATTCTACTTCTGTCTCCATACTCATTCTACACCATGTCATTCCTCTAACTCTCCGAAAGATTCTCATTTAGAACAAAATCCAAACCTCCTAGCAAGGCCTTCAAGACTACGATAACTGGTCCATTTCTCCTCTACAATCTCATAAACCACCTCTCTTCCCCTCACTCCACTCCCGACATTACAAAAATCTTTTTCCTACAACACCTGAAATTTGTTTCACCCTTTTGGGGTTGCTGTTCTCCTTGCTTTGAGAACACTATACCCAGATCTTCAAATAGCTGGATCTTTATCATCCTTTAGGTCTCAGCTCAAACTTTACCTCCTCAGTGAGGCCTTCCCCAGAATCTAATCTAAATTAGCACTTCCTCTCTTCCTAGTCACAGAGTCTTTGATACCACCATGTTTCATTCTCCTCTTAGCACTTATCACAGCCTAAAATCATCTTATTCATTTGTTAACTTACTATCTAGATCTGCTAGATACTGCTAACACATAAACTCCAGAAGAGCAGAGACTTTGTCTATCTTTCACCATTGTATCCCCAATACCTAGAACAGTACCCATCAGAGTGTAGCTACTCAATAAAAATTCATTAACTAAAAGAAAATAGTTCCTGATCTTAAAGAATCCAGTCTTATAGAAAATAGTAATAAGAAAATGAACAGCTATGACATAATGTCAATGCCTTTGGAAAAGCTGAATGCTGGGTGCTATGGAAGCAGACAGGATGAAACCCTAACCCAGTCTTAAGGAATAAAGTAGGTTTTCTAAAGATTATTGTTTTTAAAAGCTGAGACCTAAATGACAAGTTAGAATTGGAAGCCTAGGGAAAGGGAGATGTGGGTAAAGTTTTCCAAGCACGGGTAACAGTTGAAGTACAATAAGCAAGAAAATATGGTAAGCAGAGAGAAATGGATGGATCCATGGGACACACTTAGGAAAAAGAGTTACAAACCTTAATGATTAATTATATCTAAGGGGTGACAAAAAAGGTATGATGCCCAAAAAAGGATGATGCCCAAGTTTTAGGCTTAGAAAATTACATGAATGCTACTTTCATTTAAAAAAAAAAAAAAAAAAAAGAGGGTAATAAAGGAGTAAGTTTGGGAGAGAAAGACAAGTTCAACTTAGTTTCAGATGGCTGTAACTTCAGAATGGAATCATCCAATAAACCAACTGATAAATGTGTTTAGAATTCAGAAAAAATAATGGCCCAGAAACATAGATTTGGAACTCTTTAGCACAGAAGTGACATATAACACCAAAAAAGGTTTACTAAGAAGATTACAATAGATGAGAATACTAAAATACATCAGTATTTAATGGCCAGGCAAATAGAGAGGCCCATGAAAGAAAATCTTAAGAAGAGGCAAGAACTAAAAAAAAAAACAAGACTGTAATGTCATAGAAACCTAAAGACTACAACAGTTCGAGGTGGTGGTGGTGAACAATGTCCCCCGGATGAATAAGATAAAAACTAAAAAAAAAAGCATACAGGCAAAAAGCATCTCTGCCAAATTAGGTGTTGATCTTTGGACCAATTAAAAGAGAGTTTCCCTAAGAACTAGGGGGAAAGAAAAACAAGGACAAAGATTAATTGAACAAATTCTCGTTCATGGGAAAGTTTGGAGTTTCCTTTCAATCTTGCTTACTATTCATAATTTTCTCCCAGTGGGTTTTTTTTGTTGTTTTTTTTTTCCCAATTTGAGTTAATAGAGAATTGTGCAATAAACAGCCTTCTTTCTTGGTATTTAGTTTTTAAACTTTCTTGCTAATTCTAGAGGCCCATTCTGTAACAAGGAAACTATTCTTGGCAGCTAGTCCAAGACTGTACAAAACAAACAAAACCACTGAAAGGATCAGGTCTCTCTCCCTGTTTAAATCACTAACACTAACAGGAGTTGTATCAATAAGCTTGTTCTTAAGAATACATGAGTGCTTTTTTTTAAAATTTATTTTGATCAACAATTTAAGAGGCAATGTAGCTGAATGGATTAAATAAGTTCAAGGCTGGAAGCCAGAAGCTTTGAAGATCAAATTTCCCTCTGCCAATTACTTTCTGACTAACCCTGCTAACATTCTATAACTCCTTCAACAAACAAAATAGCAAATAATTAAATAATTCTAAACCAGAATGAGATAGTCAAACCAAAATTAAACAATTATAAATAATTATAGAAATTGAGAAAAGAAAACACTGGTAGACATGACATCAAAAATAAATCCTCATGACAACTGCAACTTCTGACAAAATCTGATTTCTGTTTGTAAGAACAGCACAGGAGCTAGGACCCATACCCTAAATGTGCAAAATTCCCTTGGAGTCTTTCAGGGTTGGCATTCTAAGTGATGAAGCCAAAGAATAAGGTAAATATATAGAGATCGCTCTCTTCCCCACTCTCACTTTGGCATGTTATACTTTTAGTCTGGCTTCCCAGCTTTCTCTTCTTATAGGAAGTCACCACTCAGTAAGAAAGAGCAAAGATACTTAGTTTAGAAGTCACTCAATAACTAGAATAGTCATTACTAACACGGAGTCACAATCAAATATGAACTATTTCAGATAACTGAAAACTATTCAAAATCATGAAAAAGGACTGCAATCAGTTTGTAGGTTGCCAACTCCTGCTTTGGGTCAATAATGCACATCAAACACTAGGCATTACACCAGTGCAAACACATTTAATGCTCAAATAACACCATGAGGTATCCCCATTTTAAAGTTAAGGAAACAAATAATAGGAGAAGTGAGTCTCTAAGCTCACAGGTGTATTTTGATATTTATGATAACCTTAAAAATCCTGTATATTCATATTCTGGATCATCTAGAATGTAGGTCCTAGATGATAATCTTATAATCAAGGACTACCATGCAATTTCAGGGGCTTCATTTCTTGTTTATGTTTATGATCAAGTGAACTTCAAGTGAAGATCAAATGACACTAAAGCTTACTGTTAGAATGAAGCTTTCACACTAATGATTGAGAACTGAGTCATCACAGGTTACCCAATAGCCTGCCAAACCCAAAAAAGCCTTCTCTGAACAGTCAGTGACATATTCAGGCTGTTAGTGAGGTGCACTGAATGGGTACCATCAATGAACACATCAATTTGCAATAGTTCACTAGCAATAAATATACCAAGTGATAGTAAAGACTGCATGCATGTTCCAAATTCCAGCAATAACTGGATCAGCCACTCATTTAAGGGTTTCAAGAATGCTATTGCACTAGTTTCCTATTGCTGCCATATTTCAAACCTAGTTGCTTAAAACAACAAAAATGTATTTTCTTATAGTTTTATAGGCTATAGTTTTATAGTGTGGCACATGTCTCACTGGGCTAAAATCAAGGTGTCAGCAGGGCTGCACTGCATTCTGGAAGTTCAAGGGGGGAATCCATTTCTTTGTATTTTCCAACTTTTAGAGACCACCTACATTCCTTGGTTCACATCGCCCTTCCTTCATCTTCAAAGCCAGCAAAAGTCAGGTGAGTCCTTCTCACATCTTATCACTCTGACCTTGCTTCTACCCTGAAATCTCTTTCACTGACTTTTTGACTCCCTCTTCCATGGTTAAGGACCATGGTGATTACACTGGTCAAACCTAGATAACTGAGGAAAATCTATTTTTAAGATCAGCTAACTAGCAACCATAAATCCATCTATAACCTTAATTCTCCCTTGCCAGGTAATGTAACATATTCACAGGGTCTGAGGACTAGGACATCTTGGCGAAGGGGGCATTATTCACCCACCGCAGCTATTACGCTAGCCTTGTCATGAGGTATAAACAGGGTTATCTGTTTGTCCTCGTTAACAACAACATCCAAAGGCTGCTTACTAACAAGGTTCGGGCTAAATATAATTTCTGATTATAATGAACTAGCAAAGACTCAAAGATATTAACCCTGGTTTTTTTTAGAGTATAATTATATACTTTTTAGAGTATACTTACAGGCTTTCTCTGCAACAATATTATTTGAATCAAAATATATAATATTGGGCCTCCTTCTACTAGTTCTACTATTAAACTAACAGTGATTTGGTTTTTGCAAAACACCATTATTTGTCACGTTACACTACAGATACTACTTTGAATTTCATTGACTTGTCTTATTTGTATCTAAATTGTCAACTTATTTTGGTTTCATAACTGTGCCCAAGCTATATGCATACAGAGTTTATATTTAGTCCTTTGTTTCTGTATACTTAAGTAACAGCACAGTCACGTGCTGTTTAACACAAGGATACATTCTGAGAATGTCATTAGGCAATTTCGTCATTATGTGAACATCAGAGAGTAAACTTAAAGCAAACCTAGATGGCATAGCCTACAACACACCTAGGCTATATGGTATAGCCTATTGCTCCTAGGCTACAAACCTATAATAGCATGTTCCTGCATTGAATATTGTAGGCAAGCAATTATAACACAGTGATAACTAGTTGTGTATCTAAACTCAGAAAAGGTACAGTAAAAATATGATATAAAAGGTTTTTTTCAAATGGTACACCTATATAGGGTGCTTAACGTGAATGGAGCCTGCAGGACTGGAAGATGCTCTGGGTGTATCAGTAAATGAGTGGTGAGTGAAAATGAAGCCTTGTACATTACAGTTACTACTAAAGACTTTATAAACACTGTCCAGCAGGCTCTGCCCTTGCTCCCTTCCAACAGGGTCAGAAATAGAACATCGAAGCTGTCAATGCTGATCCAATGAACAGAAATGTGGGACACATTGACTGGAAATATCGAGGGAAAAACTTGGTGGGGTAAAGCATAGGTCACCATAATAACGACTGTTAAAAGGGAGTAAAAGGTGGCCTGGGTATCAGTAGGAATAAGAAACCAAGATCAAGAGAGAAAAGAGCATAGGGGATTGTCATGGCAATATGGTTTTGGCTATTGCATGATGGAACAATGGTCAAATTAAGAAACTTTATGGTATTCATAAAAATTTTAAAAAAGTAAAGAAAGAGAGAGTTTAACATGGAGAGGGTATAGAACTGAGAATTTAATATTTTGACTTTGGAAATTTGTTTTTGGTTCCATTGACCCTATCTAGCACAAAGGGCTCTCTTTGGCACTGGATTGATGGAATAAAACTTATCTTTTACATCGTTACAACCTGAACGTATTTCCAAAGTACAGGAACAGGCTGGTTCCACACTACCACTGAAAGCTTTTACTGAAGTGGCAGGGGCACTTAGTACTTGTTAAGGCAGCTCCGGTGGATGTGTCCTCAGTCCCGGGCAGTGGACTAGTACCAGTCCTGGCCTGTTAGAAACTGGGCTGCACAGCAGGAGATGAGTGGTGGGCAAGCAAGTGGAGATTCATCTGTTTTTGCAGCTGCTCCCCAGCACCAGCATCACTGCCTCAGCTCCACCGCAGATTATCAGGCATTAAATTCTCATAGGAACACCTGGTGCCAAAAAGGCTAGGGATCTTGGGTCCTCGACAAAATAATTTACAGCAAAATACTCTGAAGGCCATCAAGCTATATCTGGGAAGGATGTAGCACCCTCTGAATATGTGTCACTGGGAGACAGGTCTGTGGCTGACTGATTTGGGTATAATCGGTACACTCAAAATTGAGGTGCTGTGACTTAGAGGGAATTTATTGCCAAGCCCACAAAACTGCTACTATCAGAAAAAATATATATTCCTCCCGAACCACATATCTTTCCATTTCTTATAAGAAATTCAGCTCCATTATAATCTTATGAAACCTATGTTGTATATGCGATCCATCATTGACCAAAACGTTGTCATGCAGTGCATAACTATACATTAAGTCAAACCAAGTATCCACAAATTAATTTTTCCTTTAAAATGAATTTATATAACTCCCAGTTTTGAAAAAGACTAGAGGACTACAGTAGATATTAACAGCATAGAGTTTGTAATGAGATATGAACTCAACTACCAGCTCTGCAACTTACTAGCTATTTGAACTTGGACAAGCTGCTGATATTCTTTAGATATGCAATTTCCTTATCTATAAAATGAGGATAATAATACCTACCTTATAGGCTTATCATGAGGATGAAGTGAAATTGTATATGCAAAATGTTCAATATAGTTTCTAATCATTATCAGGTACTCATTAAGATTAATACTTACTTAATAAAACTCTAACCAAGCTTTAAGATAAAAAAAAAAAGACAATTTTCAGCGTTTGGCATATTACATTTCCTCAATAAAAATTAAACTGCAATGTCAATTGATTTAAAGGAATACTACTGCATACTTAACGTCTCAATTTTCTATGGGTCTAGTTGATTTTAAATTAACTTCCAATTTTATTAATTAGCTTATTTATTAATCTCTAATATTTACTTATTTTTTTAAGTTTATAATTTGTCTTATCCCTCCCAAAATCCATTTGCCTTCCTAGGAGTTTACTATCAGTAATTAAAGTAACAGTTGCAGTTTTGTAAGTAATATCATATGGTGGATAATCTTTAACAGTTACTTTCTATCTTTTCTAAAAAGAAAATACCCATATTGGTATGTTAATGAAAACTGAATAGAAAAAATTACAAAATGAATCTAGGAATATCAAAGTCCTAAATGAACTTTAAAATGAATACTAGAAATAAGAGTCACCTTTTAAGGCTGCACTCCTCAATTTCAAAACAATTAACTTTTAATGCTAAACCAAAAGTATGTAAAGAAGGACTGACAGAGGTTAAACAAATTAACACTTGTTGAATATAAATATGAAAAAGAATATTTTTATACAAGTTTAACTAAATATATATATTTCTAAATTCATAAATATTTCAAGACAGTTCTCCTTTGTATTATCAGGTACAAAAATACTTACAGTTTGATAATATGAGGATGACGAAAGAGTTTTAGATTTTGAATTTCCCGTTTTATTTTTCCAACAACATCTAAACTGCGAATCTTCTGTCTATTTAAGATTTTAACTGCCACTTTATGGCCTGTCAACTGATGTTCTCCAACTAAAGAAAAAAGGAAAAAAACTGCTGTCATAGCAACATAATCATGTATTCATGCTTCTTTACACTGTAACTCCCATTTTTTTTTACTTATATATACCACTTTTATATCATTTATTGTATAATAACTTGTTTTATCTCTGATAACTGAAGTTATCTCTTTTCACATCTGTCTCTTTTACTAGAGTATGCACTTCTTGAGGACAGAAACTGTATCTTAGTTTTCTCTGTATCCTCAGCACCTAGCACAGAAATGTTCACTAAATATCTGTGGAAAGGATTAGTGAATTCATATTCCTACATAAAAATATAATCAAATTTGGAACATCTTTTGGACAGAACAGAATTTGCTTTGTTTTATTTCTGGTTAATGCCAGTCATTATATAAGAGAAGAATATATGATTGCTATAATAAATTAAAAACTCATAACTAGTTTCATTACTATTACAATATAAAATTCACATGTAGCCCTTTTTTAGGCCTTTTCCATAAAGCCTCCCCCATCAGAAGAAATCCAATGTATGTTGTTTCTTCCCCTATTTAATGGATTCTCTACTCTTTTCAACACCCTCACAGTATGTTTATAAAGCTCACGTGTCATTTATCATTTTTAAGCTATTATAAATACTTGTGGTTTTAATAAGTCATATAACATGAGCTATTAGTTCATACCGTTCTTGAATGAAACAGTAAGTATTCATTTGAACCTCCCAAAAAGTACATAGCACAGTGATCTATATATACTAGACGCTAAATATACGTGTTAAATGAAACAATAGTCTTTCCCCTTTCATATGACACATTAATAGTACCACACTACTAGTGATATACTTAAGTACTGTTCAGATAAAAAACCCTCAATTGCGAAACAAAAGTTTTAGCCCCCATCTCCTATTTCCCTCGATTGCTATTCTAAGCTTTCGCCAATCTCCTCACAACACCTATTCAACCCTTAACCCTTTTGGCAGACAAATTCCCCTTCCATTTCTTTGGTAAAAAATGCAGTCATTAGGAATGATTTCCTATGTCTTCAAGGCTTAGGTATATCCACACCCTGCTTTTTCTCCAGTCTTAGAGATGTTTTGGCCCTCCTCCCATTCAAAGCCAGTCTTATCAACTTGTGCCCTGGAACCCACCTTTTCTACACTCTTATAGTTGACCTTTTTATTTTCTAACAGTTGCTTCTGCTCAGCCTATCAACACTCCATCCTTCCCCCAATTTACCCTATATTTTCCTCTAGTTTCCAACATCTAGCTCATCAAAATTTCTCAAAACGGTAGTCTATATTAGTCTTCTCTTTCTCCTTTATCACTATCCCTAAATTCACTGCCATCTGGCTTCTGCCTCCACTCCTCTACTAAAACCAAAGGATCACAAAAGACTCATTATCAAGCCATGTATACTTTTCTGTTCTCAGATTACTGTACACCTGACCCTTGAA
The DNA here is from genome assembly GCF_000151845.1 of Pteropus vampyrus. NCBI lineage: Eukaryota > Metazoa > Chordata > Mammalia > Chiroptera > Pteropodidae > Pteropus > Pteropus vampyrus. Next base: position 595,904 of record NW_011888951.1, read on the forward strand.
CAACATGGGTTTGAACTGCGTAAGTCCACTTATATGTGGGTTTTTTTTTTCAATAAATACTTCCTTATGATTTTAAGGACATTTTCTTTTCTCTGGCTACTTTATTGTAAGAATACAGTATATAATACATATAACATACAGAATGTGTTAAATGACTATGTTATTGGTAAGGCTTCATCAGTAGGCTATTGGTAGTTAAGTTTTGGGGGAGTCAAAAGTTATATGTGGATTTTCAACTTTGCAGGAGATCAGTACCCCTAACCCCCATGTTATCCAAGGGCCAACTATAACCTCTGTTGCACTGGACACACTGACCACTCTCACATTTTGGTGGCGCTGCTCACTCCTAGTTCTCCTACTAACACTCAGATGGTCTCCTTTATGGCCTCCACCTGTCTGTAAAGGTTAGTGTCCCAAGGTTTCTTACCTAGGCCCAAAGTTATCTCATTATCTTTCATAGTCTTAATTACCACCTATATGCCAATGATTCTGCCTACTTCTTCAAATTCATATATTTCAAGATGAGCATCCCACAACCACTTCAAATTCAGTATGTTCAAAACTAAACTCAGCATTCTCCTCCTCTTCCCCCGCCAAACCTGTGTCCTTTATTTCACTTGGTGGCACACTCCCTATATGCTAGAAACCAAGGAGTCAAATGACATTTTCTCCTAAGTATTTCTTGGAGTCAAATTATTTTGACAAATATGTTAATAACAATGAGTGGTGACAATGACCTTTATTGTTTATTATGTACTAAGCATTATTCTAAGTGTTAAATGTCCTGCTCACTCAACCCCACAACTCTTATAAAGTATTATTATCCTCCACTCTACAGATGAGAAACTTGAGGCACAGAGAAGTTAAACTACCCATCCAAGGTGCCACAGTAAGTAAGTAAGTAGCATAACATGTGATCTCAAACTGTCAGACTCCAGTTCAGAGGCAGAGAATGTAGAGAAAAGGGAACCCTCATACACTGTGAGAAAGTAAACTGGTACAGCCACTATGGAAAACAGTATGGCGGTTCCTCAAAAAATTAAAAACAGATCTAACATATGATCCAGCAATTCCACTCTGGAATCTATTGAAAGAAAATAAAAATAAGATATCAAAGAAATATCTGTACTCCCATATTTATTGCAGCATTATTCACAACAGCCAAGATATGAAAACTACCTAAAGGTCCATCAATGAATAAATAAAGATGTGGTATATACATATACAATGGACTATTATTCAGTCTTGAGAAAGGAAACCCTATTTGCGACAATATGGATGAACCTTGAGGGCATTCTACTAAGTAAAATAAGCCAGAGAAAGACAAGTATACATGTTATCATTTACATGTGGAATCTTAAGGAAAAAGAAAAGTCAAACGCATAGAAACAGAAAGTAGAAAAGTGGTTACTAGGGGCTATGGGGTGGGGAAAATAAAGAGAGGTTTGTAAAAGGGCATAAACTTTCAGCTATAAGATAAATAAGATCTAAGGATCTAATGTATACCATGGTGACTATAGTTGATAACACTGTATTATATAACTGAAATTTGCTAAGAGATTAGAACTAAAATATTCTCACCAAAAAAAAGAAAGAGTGTGTGTGTGTGTGTGTGTGTGTGTGTGTGTGTGTGTGTGTGTTACGATGGATGTGTTAATTACTTAGATGGGAGGAATTCTTTCACAATGTATAAGTATATCAAATCATCATGATATATACTTTAAATATCTTAGAATTTTGTAAATAATACATCATCGAGCTAAAAAATTTATTTAAATTTTTAAATGGTATTACTTTATCTATATCTGAGGAAATAGTGACTCATTTATCTTTATACTTGAAAGAAAATTTTCCCCATGAAACAATGGAAAAGAAATGGCATTATCCTTTGAAAGTTAAGCACCTGATAAGCTAAATGGATACATAAAGTCAGGAATCAAACGGGCTAAAAATGCTCCCTCATTTCACTGAACTATATTAACCTCTATTCTCTAATAACCTGTTAAGTGAGTTAGTACTTAGTTATAATAATACCAAATAGTTGTCTCATAATCACATGCCAGCTGAATGCTGAATGAATATTCCTAAAACTCTTGTAATATAAACAGATTTAAGATCAAGAATTTCTATGTGTATTACAGCCATAAACTTTTTTAGGGAAGTAACTGAAAGAAAAGGCTTGCATTCATCAAACTTTTATTCCTATTTATTTATGTAATCTAAAAACATTTACTGAGTACCTTCAACATGCCTGGACTGTATTGATCAAAGACACATGAAATGAGAGGTTTAACAGGCCTCTCATTTAGTGTGTTGTCAGGGGGTGGGGGGCAGGGGGGAGGCACCAGCAATAAAGCTACTAAAATAAGTTCTGTATGGTATTAAATCTATCTGAAAACTGTTAAGGACACCTTATCTGTAAAGGGAGAACACAGATGAGAACATTAAAAAACACCAAGGATGGACAAATTTGCCACAATTTATCACATATATATGTATCCAGATCAATACCTATTCTGACAGGAGCAATAAGGGACATTCATCCATGGAACAACTACTTAATGAATGCCTACTATGGTAAGCACTATACTAGGCACTTGGGATGTACCTTTCCCCTTAAGCCTGGAATCCCAAAGCCATCATCCTGTACCTTGAGGACAAGGTTAGGCAGGTGAGAACAACAGGAGAGAGAAGCCCATGCTTCTGACACCAACAGGATTGACAACAGTCTTAAGCAAAATACTACCTTATTTAGGCCACTCTTATTTTGAAGATTTCTACCATTTACAGATAAATGTAACATACTTTTAAGAATTCGCCCACAGTCACTGAGTTATGAAGTGTCAGAGTGAAGATTTAAAAATCCAGCAGTGTGCATTGTTCAATATTCAAAGAGCAGAAACTCAGCCATTTGTCAGGATTACGATAAGTTAACGCATTAACTAACAGGCTGAACTACATTGAGCCTAATTTCCCTTCCAACTCTAAGATTTTTCTAATTATATCCCCAAACATCATTCCACACAGAAGGGTATTTTAAGCCACTCTAGCTTCTTGATGATTTTAGTTGTAGTTTCTGGATACTTTCCAGCTCTGGCACATTCTTCTTCATAAACAAGATGCAGGACTTCATATAGCTATATTATGTGGTTGTAAATACATGATTGTTTTGCTTGAAGATAAAACTATAATTTTTCAAATTTCCAATAGTATTCCCTATGAAATCTAGCATTTTTTACAAGCACAGACCCTATAATTTTATAAAGTATAACTTGAAACACTTATCTTCCTATACATTATTCCTTAATTTACACACAATACTTCCTCATTCAATTTTTATATGATTTAGATTATTATTATAGCTAATAAAACAAAGAAAGGGAACAATTAAAAATATTATGTCTGGCCTGAGCTAAAACAAAACAAAGTTGTCAAAATGTCCTGCTGTAAAGTTTACAGACATACTGTATAATAATTTCAACTATGTCAAAGAAGGGAAAGCTTCAGCCCACAAAAAGAATGTTTAATTTCCTATGCTCCACAGGACCAGTAGCTGCTGCATGTGGTATTCCTTATGCCTATACAAAGTCCTTGACCTAGGTACAAAATTTGTAAGCTGAAATTGGCAGTTGAAAAGCTGTCTCATTGAAATATGGCATCCATAGTGCTATGCTATCAGGAAATTATTAGCCTATATAAGTAAAATCAGGTCTATCATCTTACTACTGAACATAACTAGAAGTTTCTTAAAAATTTCAGAGTGTACTTGGGATGGTATGACTTAAAATGTAGGTTACAAAAAATGTACACTAAATCCCTTAGGAGAGACTGCAAAGAGATGGGCATCATCCTTCAGAGTGGCTATAGGATTTAACTTGTAATCCAGATCTTTCTCAGAAGCATGCACAACTTCAGTAGAAGCTTCAGGTGATTTGCAGTGGGGGTTATTTAAGGATAGCTAATGATTCTGGGAAGGACACAAAGCTGGAAGGACAACTAGCAAGTGTATACCTATATGTATTCACACATGCTAAATATTTTATGTACATTTTCATTTTAACCCTATAACATCCCTGTGAGAAAGTTTTATAGATGAGGAAACTGAGGCTCAGAGAAATTAAAAATGACTAGTAATAGACAAAATCAGTATTTAAATCCAAGTCTGTCTGATTCTAATACCTAGGTTCTTAATGATTATATTATACTGCATCCTCTGGTTACCCAATGAAAGATTTTACACAAAGTCTAAAATAATACTATTAAATTAAAAGTCCTATAGAATCTAAATACCATATATAATAATGATTGGGGCTGGGGGGAAATAGGACACAAATTCCAAGTTGAGATGCTAGGGACATAGCTCTTCCAGTTATGGTGATATTTTTTGTTGCCCCAGTTAAAGGACTTCTGTTGTAGTTCTAACAATCTTAGGGTCAGACCTTAAAATTGGCCCTAGGTTTATGGAGTAGGGGGAAAAAGTTGGGGAGCAGGAATGAGAGAGGTGAGAAATGAGCATGGGTAAGTTTGCGCCCTGAGGGAAGGCATATTTATCAATACTCAGCCAGTTCCACAATCTTTTCTGTAGACTGCAGGATTAGAAACACTTCTCTTTGCACTGGTAATTGCTTTTGACCAGTGCCCATACATTATGAAATACTTCATTAGCAAGAAAGATTAGTCTTCTGTACACCCTCCAGTTGCAGGTTAGACAAGCTGATTGAAATGAAAAGCAAAGGGAAGATATAAGAATTTTTTATGATGGTGTTA
>NW_011888951.1:602015-612249 GCF_000151845.1 Pteropus vampyrus
AAAAAAATGTAAAGTAACTGGAATGTAAATTAATGCAAACACGTGGAGAAAGTATAAATTGGTGCCAAATATGTACTAACTACCAAAACTGAATACGTGTATCTGACTCTGTGATTCAATTCCTAAGTATATAACCAACAGAAATAAACACATAAAAAGGTCTCAGGTACTTTGAGATTCTAATAAAAAGTTCTCAATTCTGCTGGTCCATTGTCTTATGCTTTAAATAGAAAAGATATAATAACTGGAAGGAAAAGTACAGGATGCTAAAGGGAACTAGCTAGAATGGATCTGCAAAAGCAGGATGAAAGGACCAGACAATGCTGGGGTCAAGGAAGGAAAGCAATTTGGGGAAAGGTGGCTATGATATCAATAGGAAGAAAGGTATTTCTGAATGACAGATAATAATAATGGTAATGAGCACTTACTACATAACAGGCATTTTGTACATATGTGTGTGTACATGTATATAAAGCACTTTACGTGCATTTTTGTATTTAAACTCTATAAGGGGTTTTATGGAGAAAACTTAGGAAGTTATATCTTGCTATCCTAAAGCAATATTCAGAGAAAAAAAAAAGGTGTGCTCTCTTCTCATTCCCTACAGTCCTCAAGAGTCCTCTTGCCACTGGAAAAATGACTGGTAAACAGACTGACTGGAAAAAGCACTTAGACCAAAAAAAATACAACAAAACTCTTTTCTCAAAGATATAACATATATTCCAAATAGAACTTGATTTTCTTAACCAAAAATTATACTTCAGAAAAAGATATTCTTATCAAATTCAAGTTTGAATAAACCTTTAATAAAAAGGCAATTTCTAAATCATTTTGAACTACGAATGACTACGAAAGACATATTTGCTCAAAAATATATTAGCTGAGACAAAGCACTTGATGGAATCAGTAAAAATTAAAATATGTTTATCAAGGATATGATAATGTAACTTCCTGAAGAATGATTTTATACTTACAAATATAGAATGATTTTATACTTACAAATAAATAAGTCTTTTATAGATCACTTTTAATAAGTGGTATATTGAATACTGTGAAGCTTGTAAGTATAACTACCAAATGAAAAAACAAAAAAAAAAACCAAAGCTCCAACGTTACACTAGTAGGCACCTGTTATAATATTGCACAGATTCAAAGAGCTTACACGAATATGGTACTCTAGAAAACCATGCTAGAGGACACAAACAGTAGCCCCAGTAATGATAAAAATCTCATATGTAAGGTAGAAAAAAAACAGTATTTGTAAAACAATATTTATATGATAGCTTAAATATATGTTTATCTAAAATAGTAATATAAATGGAGAAAAGACATACACAAGAATGTTTAAGACAGCTATAGTTATAATAATCAAAAAGTAAAAACTACCCAAATGCTCATCAATAATGGAATGGTATATTCTTAATATAATATATACAATGATGATAATGAACAAATTACAACTACATGCAACGGCATGGACAAATCTCATAATCTCAAATGAAAGAAGCCAGACACAAATATGACTCTGTACAAAATTCAAAAACAGGTGAAACTAATCTGTGGTTAGTGGTTATCTTTGGTGGGGGTAGAGGATGGAAACAGTAACTAAAACGAGACAAAAGTGGGGCGTGTGGGATACTGGTCTTTTGTTGTGTCATAGTGGTTATATAGGCATGTTCAGTTTATGAAAATTCATTGAAGATTTATGTAAAAAATCACTTAGAATGTATGTGACTTTTTGTATATGTGGTATAATTTAGTGAAAAAAAATAAGAACGGACATGATTATATCCATACCTAGGCTCTGACAAGCCAAGGGGCATCATATGTGTTAGCAGCAGGGCCTTATCAGGTGGTCAGTCACCTTTACTCATTTACATCAAGAGCCTTCACTCGAGAGTCAAGACGGTCATCTGACTCACACATGTTCCGACCCCTACCATCACCAGACTCCTGCCAAAATAACACAAAGCTCCTTTCTTCTTTGCCCAAGGTGAAACAAAAGTGTTATTGCTTTTCTCCAAATTTCCTTTCTTTGAAAGCCCTTTAAATCTCTCTAAAGGATAGTTCTGAACATAAAGCAGAAGACTTTATTCCTTTTGATGTAGCATTGATTAAATAAGCACTACCAGAACTCTATCAGGTAAATATCATTACACCAGTTTACAGATGAGGAAACTAGGAAATTGATAACAATCGGCGAATGGCAAGATGGTATATCTGCCTCCAAAGCCCGAGCTCAAAACTCACACTATTTTACCTCCCAATAACCAGGCTCACTTGATTGTAACATGCCAGGAATGCTTATTTGCATGTTTATCCTTGTACCTCCAGCATTTGAGTTGGGAAATTAGTGAAGGGACAGAATCTAGTTTTGATAGGCTAAAGAAGGACCTGGGACAATGGATGAGAATAATCAAGTACAGAGCACTGCTGTGTTCACTTAAAATAAAGGTTGGGGCAGGGCTGTGGCCTTTCCTATAGATAAGATATACAAAAGTTATTCATCAAGAGCTGCCAAATGTCAAGAAAATAAAACAAGAACTAAAATAGTCCCACAATACAATATGTAACATGTACTCATTTTCTATTGAGAGAATTCATATATCCTTTAACTTTTTCCTCCTAGTTCGTTTTACTCTGGTCTCTGTACTCGTTTGTTCATTCATTCATTTATTCATTCAACAAATATTTTCTGAGTGTCTAGGCACTACTCCAGAAGCTGAAAATACAAGTATAAATGGGAGTTGCCTTATGGTGGAGAATATAAACAAACAAACATATAATGATGATATAATGGCCAAAAAAAGTTGAAGAAAATAAAGCAGAGTACATGTGACAGGGGTAGAGGTGGGAAAATAGGCTATTTTGAATAGATCAGTAAAGGCCTGAAGATGTGATTTTTTTATCAAAGATTTGCTCTACATCTAACTTCTTGGAGAACTGATTACATGATATGCTGCATTCCACTTTATTTTTTAAATCTATGTTTATACTCGTTTTAGATGGTAACTTTAAAGTGTTTCTTTAAAACTAAGTCAAGCAAGAATTCCATAGAAGTAACTTGCTTTTTACATAATCATGTAAGGTGAATCATTTACATAGAGTCAAAAAAAAGTCTTCCAGAGTATAAGTCATTATTTAAAACTGGTGGAGAAAGTATTAGCATTGAGATCAGAGATAACAGATTTGAAAAAAAAATGTTCATAAATATCTTCACTCCAGATAAACAGCCGAATCTGCCAGAAACACTCCCAAAGCTTCTTAAATCATCCTTTCTCTGATGTCTTTCGAATTCTGGTCCTTATGTCTCTATTCTTCTTTCTGTTTCTCTTATTTTACAGACTTTGTCTCCTGTTTCTTCACCCTCCCTTCCTTTCCCATCTTCCATCTTCCCTTCCATCTCCATTAACTGCCTCTAATTGAATAATTTTTTGTTGAATATATTTAGTGAATATAATATTATGTTCTATAAAAGTTCTCTTTAAAGAATTGTGGAATGACTTTAGCATTTTCTCCAAAACAAAATGAGAAATATAAACTGTGTCATATCTGTAGGGCCTTAAGGATTTCATTTTAGTAGTTACCTAGAGATTATAACATGCATCTCTGACTTATTATGGTAAATATTTTTACCATTTCCTAGACAATGCAAAGACTTTAGTACACTTTATTTTTCCTCTCCTACTTTTTCTGTTATTGTTTTTTATTTCTACACATATTTTAAATCTTACAAGAGATTATTTTGTATAGCCAATATCATTCTGCCTAAAGAATTCCTATTGGTGTTCCCTTTACTGTTAGTCTGCTGGTGACAAATTCTCTCATTTATGCTTACTGGAAAATGTATTTTGCATTTTTAAAGAATATTTTTTGGGGTACAGAATTATAGATTTGCAGTTCATTTCTTTTACCTCTCTAAAGATATCATTATACCTTTTCCTCTCTTTCATTGATTTTGTAGAGAAAGTCAGAGTATTGTTGTTTCTTTTAAGACAATATGCATCTTTTATTCTCTGGCTACCTTTAAGATTTTCTCTTAACATTTTCTTTCATCTCTGCATAGAGAGATGCAGTCCACTCCAGTATAGGAAAGCATCAAGCAAACAGAACCAGTTTTGAACAGTTTTCTAATAATGTGCCTAAGAATGCTTTTCTTATATTTATTCTGCTTGGGGTTCACGGAGCTTATGAATCTGTGGCTTTATGTGTTTATTCAGTTTTAGAAAATTTCCTGCCATTATTTCTTCAAATAGCGCTTCTGTCCCAGTCGGTCTCTCCTCCCCTTCTAGAATTGTGTAGTGCCCATTCTCTATGATCACTGGTGATCCTGGGTTCAAAATAACACATTCACAGAACACAAATAGGTAGTAATATAATAACAATTTTACTTAGCGTTTTAGAAAAATTTAGGACTGTAAACACACCATAAGAATATGGATCAAATACGTCTACATCAGGAGTCCTTAAAACATCCAGTTGTTGCTTCCCCTGATCACACAGGGCAGACTAGATTGTGGGGGGTGAGACTACATGCATGGATACAATGCACTCCAGCATTCGTAAGTTTCAAAGAGTAACCACATATAACATCCCATTCATGCAGCTTCCAAGCACCCCACAAGGGCGGCACTGAGAATGAACACTGAGAAAAGCTGGAGGTCTGTTTCCCTAAAAGTTTTATGCTGGTAAAACAAAGTTAGTAACATAGTTTCTTGTAGTATTAACATGTCTCTTCATAATCCCCCCCAATTCAGATGTAATTCACCAATCAAAGGTCATTTTCACAATAAATACTGGGGTTTGGTAACAGCACTGAACAAAAGCCTGCACTAAACTTTATCAGTACAGGTTACACTAATACATATGTTAGACTTTTCACTGTGTTCGCATTTGTCTCTTGCACTTTCTTTCCATCAATCTGTCTGTCTATGCTTCAGTCTGGATACTTCCTGCTAATCTATTTTCTAGTTCGCTAATCCTCTTTTCAACAGACTATAATCTGTTGTCAAACCATCCATACAGTTCTAACTCAATTATTCTACTTTTCAGTTATAGAATTTCCTTTGATTATTTTTATAGAGTCCACTTCTCTGCTAAAATTCTCCATCTTGAACTTATTAGTCACAGTTATCTTAAACTCCATGTCTGATAACTTTACTATCTCAATCACCTATGAGTTTGCTCCTATTGTCTTGATCTTGTCTCTTGGAATGTTGAACATGTGTGTGAAAAACTGTAGAGGTTCCAGATGATTTCATTTTCCTCCAGAGAATAAAGATAGGAGGCAGATCATCTTAATAGTCTAGGACTAAGTTGATTCTAAGATGGATTTCAATCTTCAGGGAGTTGCAACCAAAACCCCAATCGTTTACCAGGATTCTCCTCTTTGACAAGCTGTGAATTCCAATGTTGTCTTCCCAGGATTTAAACTCTGCTTAGCTTTTCTGCCCTTTAGACACTGCTCTCAGTTTGGCTCTTACATTTACCATCATTACAAGTTAGCAAATGACTCAAAAGTCAAACAATATGTCAGACACTCCAATGCATTTTTCGTCTGAAGGGGTTATTGGCTGCTCAAGCACTGGCTGCCTTTGAACAGATTTTTTAAATTTCTCCAGATTTTCTAATTGTTCTTCACTAGAAGGTTGATTTAATACAAGTTATAAGTCATAGCTGGGTATGAGAGTCAATCACACTAGATAAAATGTACATGCAATAACAGAATATTAAGGTTAAAAAGGACTTTATAAATTATATATCTATGCCAAGCTTCCATTCAAGCTAGGAATTTTGTGGTAACAATCTTGAAAGATTATCAGCCAGTATCTAAGTAAATATGTCAGTGACAGAATCTAACTGATTTATGGTACAAGATGTACCACTCCTAGACAAGCTCCTTGATAGAAAGATCCTTGTTTTTCTGGATTATAATTTGCTTCCTTAAAATATTCACCCAATAGTCACAGTTCTGTCCTTCAAAGCGTTATTGAATATGTTGACTCCTTTTTCCAGATGGTACTTTAGCTACTTAAAAACAGCTACCACACTTAAAATACGTCTTCTCACAGTATCAAAAATATTTCTTACCACATTCCCTCTACCATAACTCAAATGGCAAACTTTTAAGGCTCCCCTACTCTGAATGAAATATAATTGGGTAAGTCTTTTCCAAATTGTGATGCCAAGAACTTAACCCAATATTCAAAATTCAGCTTAATCCAAAGTACAGCAGAACTATACTAGCTCTACAACTACCAACTAATATGGCCTCTAACAGCTATTTTCCATCCAATTTTTACATTTAAGCATTCATAATATATACTTTCCAAGCTGTAAGTTGCAAATCTTAGGAACGGCTAAAACTTGCAAATCTTAGGAACGGCTATCAACTGTTCTACTCTTTTATGTACCTGATTTTTGTTTTTGTTTTTAACATGAATGCTAGATTTGATAATTGTCCCTATTAAATTTCATTGTCTTGATTTTCACCTAGCAATCCAGTCAATGTAAATTTAAATTGTGATTCTGTGATTTGCCTATTAATTATCTCATCTAGCTTTATGCTATCCTAAAGAGGAAATTATACTATACTTTTTAAACAGAATCAATGACTGAGATTTCCTTTTAGGATGACATCTAACTTATTTGGAAATAGCTGTTCAGCATCAATAAGCCATTCAGAACATATTTCTTCATCTTATCCACAAAGCTACTATAAGACACAAAGTCGAATTTCTTGTTGAAATCAGACTTATAGCGTGTAGTATAACTGTTATACTGTGAATCAGAGGAGCACTAAGGGTGCCTGGTATACATCTGAGTAAAAGGTGGATTCATCATATCATATTTGACTTCGAATTCAAATGTTAGACAAGAATCAAGTAAATTCTGTGATGAATATTTCCCACTGTTTTAAATTAGTAAATCATCTGTTGTATCATGGTCACATTCTTAACACTGGTAAAAATATTTGCTTAAAATCCAATATGACTAAACACAGTAAATGCTTAATACCTATTATTTCATTAAGTCTGGGAAAACTGAAGTCATTTATGTAATACGATATACTAACAAGTTAAATACACTAAGAAAATAAAATTAATACTTATGGTATTTATCAAGAATTTAGAAAAATTTAATGATATACTTATAATTTTTTATTTCATTATTTTCAGTCGTGATAGCTAGATAACTACTTTATATTTAATCTGTAATTTAGAAATGGAGAGATGTTAAATGAGAACATATTGCTCATGGCATTTTTAATTGTACATAAAACATAAAATAATATGAAGAAAAAATTATGGAAAAAAGTATTTTAATAAACTGGTACACTGGCATTCAGAATAAGAAACATAACAAGATCTGATAATTATCATTAATCACATAATAGCTGTTTTAAAAACATAAGGGCAAATTTAAAAAGACATATTAACACTTTGAAAACAAAGAGACCACCGAAAGAAATACTGCAAAATGCATCAGAGGCAAACATTATTAAACATAAGACACCACTTAAGCAAGAATACTATTCCCTTGAAGGGGTGAAGACAGTTGCTATTATTAGTAGAGATAAGAGCTGCCTGAAATTCTTTCCTTAATAACACCATACTAAAAATAAAATGGTTTACCACATTTCAAAATAAACACATTGCTTTACATATGCATTTCAATCATTTAAATAATAAGTAAAAATCTATTTAACCGGATTCAAGGTGCTTTCTCTTATATTTGCATTTAATAAACATACTAGGGAGATTTGCTCTCATTTTTATAGCACATTCAGAATTTTAGAGGTCTTGCTGTACAAATAGATGGCATGGCCCATGTGAGTAAATTCCACATCCTGTGTGACGTGTTACTCATTAGCTATTAAAGGATTTGAGATTAGATCTTCTGCTAGATCAAATTAAATTATCTGCTTGGCTTTAAAAAATTAACTACTTTCTCTATAAAATATTTTTTCTATCAAGAAAACCACAGGAATCTCAAAAGAATAAATGGGGCAATATTATCATTACAAAGCAGTAATACCGAATGCTTAAAGAAAAGCTAACATAGACCACAAGTAAATATTTTGATGTGTTTTTACAAAAAAAAAAAATTTAAAGCAGTGCCATGTCAGCATGGGAAAGGGAAAAAGTCCAAGGAACTGAGGTAATCACCTCAGTATATGATCAAACTACAAAAATCCTTTTTAATTTACATAGATATGTAGGACAAAGTTTGTAGGAAGGCATTTTTAGCTCAGTCTGTATTTTCTGTAGTTTACAAAAATAAACTTTATTATTTTGGTTCTATTTTAAGGAGACAAGGCCTTAAAAAAGACCTACACATAACTGCCAGCTGCTGCTCACAATCTCTCTCCTTCCTTTCTCCACTTCTGCTTCCTTCCTTGAAGAATTCTATGATCGCTACCACAAGATCTGGAATATATAGTGTTTGTATGCATGCACTGCGAGTGGTATATAGGAGAGGGTGATGAGTAAGCAGTGTCTAGAGAATTAATTTTCTGAATATGTTTGTGTAAAACATGACAGAAGACCTGAGAAAAACAAAACAGGAGATTGTAAACTCTTCTTTCCCCTCATCAAATAAATTTCTGTTCTCAGAACCAAATCACAGATTCCAAGTTCAGCCAATTATGGGTTTAAGTACACTATAGGACCTAAGTACATAAGAGTACACAAGACTTAAGTCCTTTTGAGCATCTTCTACATTTTCTTATGTACCTCTCATGACAGTGTAAGAGAACATATGGTATTCTCGTTTTTATAGATCAAGTGACTCTGGCTTAAGGCCACACAGCTGGCTTACAACACAGCAAAAGCTCCACACCAGGTCCTCAAAATCCTAATTCTCTATACTATGTGCCTTGTTGCCTTTGAGAACTTACCCTGAATTTATCCATATTCATAACATTGTTTCCTATGGGAAATATCTTTTGAGAGTCAACTGATTACACAAAATGAACAAAATCCATTTTGAAGTTAAGAACAAAATTACCTATGTCAAAATCATATGATATATGTCAGCCAAAAACTCTAAATAGTACATCGTTTACCTAATTGTTTCAGTGATATAACTCTATTGATTTTGATTCAAACACTAATCTTATAGTATTTGAGAAGAAATATAGCTTCAATATTTGGCATGATTTCAAAAGTAAAATCAGTTCAACCAGTAATTTATATGAATGCTCACTATTATTTCTGTTTCATTCTTAGTTTATCCATTTTCCATATATGTGAAAAAACAAATTACATGACTTATTCAAAAAAGAGACTGCATTTTAATATAAACATTAAGTATGATATAGCACAAATAGTCATTTAGAACTTTCCTCAATGCAGGCCACCAAAAAAAAGAGGCAGATTTTTTGAGACATCTCTGTCTCAAAGTTGATGTCAAAAATGAAGGCACTTCTAAACACAGCAAACACTTAACACCTCACACAGGGTGTGGAATTTACTCACGTGGGCCATGCCATCTATTTGTATGGCAATTTATCTTTGTTAAAGCTCTTTTACATACCTCAACTCATTTAATCCTCATAAAAATTCTATAAGGTAGGCAAGGCAAGTGTTATTGTCATTTTACAAAGGAAGAAACAGGCTCAGAAAAGTTTAATGGTTTTCCCAAAGCCATATAACCAGTAGTGCAATTAAAATCCAGAGCTAATTAATCCCTTCCAAAATCAAACGTTCTTTCCAAGACATCAAATCATTTTTACAAGTTCTGTTTGGTCTGGTTACTAAAAGTTATTGGTAATCTTAGTCAAGGTTAGTTTCACAGTAAGAAAAAAAACCTGAAACACCTAGCATTTCTAAGAAATTTGGGTTAAAATTGTTAGAATTCAGCACATTCATCATATAAGAAATGGAATGAAGTATAAAAGTTGGAAATATAAAAATATGAATTTTAAGCTTACATATGGAGTTTCAAAAAAACTTTTATTCTCTCTCAATGTGAACTAAAGTAAAAACATTTAAATATTATTTTTCAATCCTTGATAAATATCTATGGAAATGTAAATTATATCCTTGTAGGTTTGAAACTCACAAGATAATATATTATGCATTTTGACTTTACATTCTATATAGCATAGCCTTTGGATTCAGAGAATCTGAATCTGATTATCGATTCTGCCAATTACTAGCACTGTAACCTTGGGCAACTTAAGGTGTCTGAGTCTCAATTTATTCATTTGTAAAATGGAGATAATACCAAA
>NW_011888951.1:612299-618523 GCF_000151845.1 Pteropus vampyrus
AAGACTTAAGTCCTTTTGAGCATCTTCTACATTTTCTTATGTACCTCTCATGACAGTGTAAGAGAACATATGGTATTCTCGTTTTTATAGATCAAGTGACTCTGGCTTAAGGCCACACAGCTGGCTTACAACACAGCAAAAGCTCCACACCAGGTCCTCAAAATCCTAATTCTCTATACTATGTGCCTTGTTGCCTTTGAGAACTTACCCTGAATTTATCCATATTCATAACATTGTTTCCTATGGGAAATATCTTTTGAGAGTCAACTGATTACACAAAATGAACAAAATCCATTTTGAAGTTAAGAACAAAATTACCTATGTCAAAATCATATGATATATGTCAGCCAAAAACTCTAAATAGTACATCGTTTACCTAATTGTTTCAGTGATATAACTCTATTGATTTTGATTCAAACACTAATCTTATAGTATTTGAGAAGAAATATAGCTTCAATATTTGGCATGATTTCAAAAGTAAAATCAGTTCAACCAGTAATTTATATGAATGCTCACTATTATTTCTGTTTCATTCTTAGTTTATCCATTTTCCATATATGTGAAAAAACAAATTACATGACTTATTCAAAAAAGAGACTGCATTTTAATATAAACATTAAGTATGATATAGCACAAATAGTCATTTAGAACTTTCCTCAATGCAGGCCACCAAAAAAAAGAGGCAGATTTTTTGAGACATCTCTGTCTCAAAGTTGATGTCAAAAATGAAGGCACTTCTAAACACAGCAAACACTTAACACCTCACACAGGGTGTGGAATTTACTCACGTGGGCCATGCCATCTATTTGTATGGCAATTTATCTTTGTTAAAGCTCTTTTACATACCTCAACTCATTTAATCCTCATAAAAATTCTATAAGGTAGGCAAGGCAAGTGTTATTGTCATTTTACAAAGGAAGAAACAGGCTCAGAAAAGTTTAATGGTTTTCCCAAAGCCATATAACCAGTAGTGCAATTAAAATCCAGAGCTAATTAATCCCTTCCAAAATCAAACGTTCTTTCCAAGACATCAAATCATTTTTACAAGTTCTGTTTGGTCTGGTTACTAAAAGTTATTGGTAATCTTAGTCAAGGTTAGTTTCACAGTAAGAAAAAAAACCTGAAACACCTAGCATTTCTAAGAAATTTGGGTTAAAATTGTTAGAATTCAGCACATTCATCATATAAGAAATGGAATGAAGTATAAAAGTTGGAAATATAAAAATATGAATTTTAAGCTTACATATGGAGTTTCAAAAAAACTTTTATTCTCTCTCAATGTGAACTAAAGTAAAAACATTTAAATATTATTTTTCAATCCTTGATAAATATCTATGGAAATGTAAATTATATCCTTGTAGGTTTGAAACTCACAAGATAATATATTATGCATTTTGACTTTACATTCTATATAGCATAGCCTTTGGATTCAGAGAATCTGAATCTGATTATCGATTCTGCCAATTACTAGCACTGTAACCTTGGGCAACTTAAGGTGTCTGAGTCTCAATTTATTCATTTGTAAAATGGAGATAATACCAAACTTAGGATTACTTTGAGGAATAAATAAATCAAATCCATAGACAGACAGTACTTAGAATATACTAAAAACTGAATCAAATTGTAACTTTTATCACAAAATGTTATAAATGTTTCCTTTTTCTTTTGTTCTACATTAAGTCTACATCTCAGCCCTGGTCTTCAGTAATTCAAATTTCCATTAAACCAGAAGGAAAAATTAAACACATTCATTTTGAAATTAAGGCTTTTAAAAAAATCAGTTTAACGATAAAGTTGTAAAGGCCCTGACAGACTGCATGTTCTAGTTCTCCCTTCTAGAAGGAAACAGCCCACAGAGGTTAAATGTCTTGTTCACAGGAGACAAAACAATCCCAGGAAGGGCCCAAAGTACCACAAGCACAGCTCTCAGGTCCACCAACTGACCATGTAGCTGTCTGAAATTCAATTTATCATTTGGGACTTGGTATTTACATTTAAGAAAAGAACCCTGCTTGTTAAAAATTTTTCAATGTCTATGGCCATGCCACCTTGAACGTGCCCGATCTTGTCTGATCTCGGAAGCTAAGCAGGGTTGGGCCTGGTTAGTACTTACATGGGAGACCACCTAGGACTATCAAGGACTGTAGGCATTAAAAAAAAAAAATCACTTATCTTTCCAGTTACCTCAAAAATAAGGGGGAATTAGTAAAACATTTATGTAAATTCTTGAAAGCCAATTCTGTGGGCCATTCAAGTAGCTATTTGAAAAAACAAAGAAGGTAAGATCTTGAGGAGACTTTGCTAGCTAGAGAGAAGTTAGTGAGCTTGCAAAGTACCTCTTGGTGCCTAATTTCAATAAAGAGTAATTACTTTGAAAACCAAACCTATCAATTCTCATCTTAAAAATGCAGACTGCTTTTTAAATAAATAGCATTACATTATGCCTTTTTTCAACCAGTCTTTGCATAACACAAACAACACATCTATTCTAGAATTTCTATCACCTCTGCTAATTAGGTAAGAACTGAACAAGCCTAATCACAAGAGCTCTTGAAAAGCAAGCAGTCTCACCCTACCCTAAAGAGTAAGAACTGAAACCATCAAAATGGAGAAAAATCTTAAATAAAAAATATTACTTTTAAACTCTGTCAGCCTACATAATGTTCCCATAAGTAACCTTACAACAGAATAATAAAGGAGAAAATTCAGTTTAGAACATTTTAAAGAAGGCTGATTATCTGTCAACAAATAGAGAAGAATTTCCATATTTTTTAAAAATAACTTGAAAATAGTGCTATGAAAACCTATGCCATTTTAAAAATATATAATTAGCATAACAATTAAGAGAGAAGGCACATAAGCTATTCCTCATTCCTCCATTTCCATGGTCTTAGTCATATAAAACAAAATCATCTATTAAGTTTTTAGTAGAAATCAACTTTACATCTATAGCAGTTAAAAACATGTGTTTTCAACAAAAGGTGCTGGAACTGGATAACTATATTCAAAAATATTGACCTTCTACCTCATCAAATTCAATACTCAAAAATTAACTCAAGATGGATCACAGACATAAATATAAAAGCTAAAACAGTAAAACACTTAGAAGACAACATAAGAGACAATCCTTGAGACCCAAAGCAAAGATTTCTTAGATATTACATCAAAAGCATGGTCTACAAAATGAAAAACAAATCAATAAATTAGACATCATAAAAATTCAAAACTTTAACGATTCAAAAAAACATGATTAAGAAAATGAAAAGTCAAACATACTGAGAGGAAATATTCGCTTTAACAATGAGGGACTTACATCTAGAATTTATAAAGAATTCTTATAATTCAACATATGAGATGGCGAACCACCCAATAAAAAAATGAGCGAAAGATAGGAACAGACAGCTCACCCAAGAAAAAATATAAATGGCTAATAAGTACACAAAAAGCTGTTCGACATCAATAGTGCTTAAGAAAACTCAAATTAAAGTCACAATGAGATATCATTTCAAACCCATTAGAATGGGTGTAAGACAAACCTAACAAATGTTGGTGAGGATGTGGTGAAATGAGAACACTCATACACTTTGGAAAACAGTTTGCAGTTTCTCAAAAAGCTAAATATAAAACTATGATACGACCCAGCAATTCTATTTCTAGTTATCTCCCCAAGATATATAAAAACATATCTCCAAACACTTAGATGTGAATGTTTATGGTGGCATTATTTGCATTAACCCAAAATTGAAAACAATGTCTATCAACTGGTGAATGTATAGACAGAATGTAGCACACCCACAAGCTGGAATATTATTCAGCAACAAAAAGGATCTACTGACACATGCTGTGTCATGCATGAATCTCAAACATGAGATTGTTGAAGAAGCCAGACATGACAGACTCCACATTGAATGACCCCATTTATAAGAACTGTCCAGAGAACACAAATTTATACAGACAGAAAACAGATTAGTGGTTTTCCAAGGTTGAGGGTAGGAATAAGGATTAACTGTAAATAGGCATAAAGGATCCTACTGTAGTAACGAAAATGTTCTAAAATTGATACATGATGAAAATTGCACCACTTGGTAAAGTTACTAAAAAATCATTGAATTGTACACTTGGAATCAGAAAATTTTATAATGTGTAAAATATATCAACAAAGTTGTTTTTAAAAATGCATGTGCTTTTGTTTCTTATCCCTTAAAGAATTAAATAACTTTCAATTGTAGCAACTTTTTAATTTGTATTAAACGACTGTACTAATCCTAACCTTGGAAGGGAAAACCACAATCTAACTTTAGAGAGGCTCTAACACAGTGTTAGGAATACCCCTCAAAATGGTTGCTCATTGGACACAGGATTGCTCATAAATCAAAGTACCTTCTGTTGGTTTATATTTTAAGAAGCCAGTGCCTGGAAGCTGCTCAAGAGTAATATAAACAAAAGAGACTTAATCTGTCCTTTGACAACGGGCCAACTGATTTGATAGATATTTTAGTCTACATTCGAATTACAGTTGAAGAATTTAAAGAAATAAAAATGTTAACACAATTTAGGACATGTGTTAAGTTATATAACTTTGAGAGTGTATATCCAGATAGCAAAGGCGCTGTTTACGCAAATGCATCATATTAAAATGCAATAGTCCTTAGTAATGATATTTAATGACAAGTAATGTTTCAGGTATTAATCCAATCCCCGGATATTCCTATATTCATTCTAAACATATCCTAACTACCCACTTAATTTATGAGGTCTTTCAAAAATAACCCAAAGAATCACAGCCCTCCTGAGACTTCAAAGAATTTTACAAACTTTTTAGGTCTGGACACAAATACTACCTTTTCTGTAAGGCCTTGCCTGACACCTTATGGAAAACTGCTGACCTCACAAAATTCCCTGCCTGCCTTCCTTGACTCATTTTTCTCATTAATACTAAACATGCTATGTATTTTACATAATACATTGTGATTATTGTTTGTCTTCTCCTACTAGCATATGAACTCCACAAAAGAAAGGATTTTAAATCTAGTTTTGCTCCTTGCGGGATCCCCATTACCTACAACAGAGCATAAAGCACACTGTAGGTGCTCAATAAGTGTTTTCTAAACAAGCGAAAGGGTATCAGATATATGTAAGCAAATAAGAGCTGAGCCTTGCCCCAGGAATGAACAACAAATTTCTTCTATTTAACCGACTTAAGATTAAAATATGAATTTTAAAGAAAATAGAGGACTCAAAATCTCCAGACTGCCTATCCAACATTTCTATAGCAGAAAGGGGGATGGTGGGGGCCGGGGGTGGGGGGAAAGCTAACATTTACCTATAATGAATTTGCAACAATCAATGGAAAATATTTTTAATAAACTGGCTCTGGGTCTGGAGAGAGGACTAATTAATTAAATCCCATGTGATACTTGTTAATAACAGAAAAAGGAAAGTTTAATACTTAGAAGTAAAAAATTTCAACAGCAGCCTGTTTTTCTACACCCAAAATGAGATCCCATCACCAACAAAACAGATCTCAGAAGAATTTGCTTTAGCAGTTTTGGCTTCCTCAGCCACACACCCTCCAAGGTGCGATACCAAGAAACCTTTTTTCTCCCCGCATCCCAGAAGCTCTCCTAGAACCATTTTACAGATGCCAACCAACCTCAGACTTCCCAGTTCTAATTGACCCCTGACCCAATCCAGCCGCACCTGAGCATTATCACACGCCCTGCAGAAACATCTACCCACCTCTCGGCCCCCAAACATCCCCTAAACAGTCAGCTCCACCAACTCATAGTCATGCAGCGTGAAAGAATCCGGATAGGGGCCTCCAGCCTGGCCAGAACTGGAAGACATTTTACACCTCATCCTGGTTTTGCCAGTTTCTGTGTGACCTTGGGCACGGCCCTCAACGTCTAAGAGTCCCCATCTCTTCACCTTCAAGGTGAGGATGTCACCTGCAGCAAGCTGCTGCAAGGATTAAATGAAATCGCAGGTAAAGCACCTAACAGGGCACCTGGCACGAAATGGGAACTCGAAATCACCAGTAGCGGGTGGTATTCCCCAGTCCTATCCATACGGTCTCAGAGCTGCAGGGCACCTTACCGAACAGTCCAAAACCTCCCGGTTTCGGAGAAGAGGTCACTGAGGTCCAAGGAAGGAGAAGCGCCTTGCTCCCGACCACAGGGACAGGCGGCTGGGCGCTAGCCCTGGAACCTCGGTCCCCTGTCCCC
>NW_011888951.1:619097-624758 GCF_000151845.1 Pteropus vampyrus
GGCCGAGGCGCAGCGGGCGGGGCGCGCGCAGCCCGCGGGGGCGAACGGGGCGAGCGTGGGGCTGTGCGCGCTGAGCGGAGCAGCAGCGGGGGAACCGACCCGGGCAAGGAGGGTCTCCGAGGAAGAGGTGGGGTGGGTCGGAGGCCCACAGGTGGGCGAGGGAGGGTGTGCAGCGGGCGGAGCCACTTTACCTGGGGATGAGGCCCGAGAGTAGGCTGCAGGGGCCCATTATGAGGCACACTGAAGGGAGTGACATGTGTGGATGAGATTGGGCCGAATCGTAGGATATGGAAAAAGATGGAAGTAGAATTTGAAGAATGGAAATAGGCCCAAAGTGTGTAAAAATCGGCTACGTGAGTCCAAGGGAAGTCGGGTAGGAGGCGATGAGAACCGGCCTTCATCCAAGAGCTGTAGGCAGAGAGCCGCAAGGAAGTTTCTCAGATCACCGGCTGAGTGTTTTCATACTGGTCAAGTGCTCCCTTCAGTCGGTCTCCTCTACATATAATTCTCGATTATTTGTCCTATAGATGGAAGAGACCCTCTCCTCCCAAGCTCCCAATTCTAATGTGCACAATTCGCCAGTTAATCACAGTCACAGTATTTGCTCAATTGTATTTTAGCACATGCTTATATAAATACATAGTGTAGAAATAGTTTGCTATAGAATGGTGCAGAAAAAGTGAAAAATGAAAAGAGAATTATAGAGCATAGAAAGTAAACATAGAGACAGAAATTGTGAAGAGCAAGGGCAATTTAAGGGCACAAATTAACGAATAAATGTGATATAAACATGAGGGTGAAAAATGGTGCGAGGGAACTAGAAGCATGATGACAGGTTATTAAAGACAAAAGAATTTAGTAATGAAGTGATTGTAAATATCCCTCCCTTCTCCTCTCCCTCTCTTTCTTCCATGTTGTCCTATTCTTTAATGTTACTTATTTTGCAGTGATTAAAAATTATTTGCTATTTGATAATAAATGTTTAAGGATTAGTTGAACATTTTTTACACTGTACATGACAGTAGAGTTTCAAGGTCACATTCTCGAATCTCTTATCACACTGTTTATATATATAGAGAGAAGAGAAATGTATTGGTCAGAATAAGATAAATTATAAATACCCAAATGGCAAACATACATCCATTCTTGTTCAGACACCAAAACAAACTGATGAGAGATGATCATGGCTTATAAATTATAGATATCACCGCTGTTGAACAGAGGCTATTTTTGTTCATTCTTGAGATCACCTTTCTTGCTGACAAGAAGTATCACTTAAGAATCACTCTACCTAGCTGGCAATTTGGAGAAAATAGTTATTTTTGATACTGAACCTTCATTTGGTTAAAAGTCACTCTCACTATTCATTCAAGTAGGAAAGCAAGATACCTATTCAGCTCTTGGAATATAAGATATATGTCTTTCTCTTGTTCTAACATTCCATTAAAAGACATTGAAAAGTCTATTAGATTGGTTTCTTGAAGCTACATGAAGACAGATTCTAGAGATTTTAATGCATTTTGCACTGTCAACTGTTGATAATTACAACTTAAATTATTATATACTTCATAACTATGATCCTTACCAAACTACTATGAACTATCTTGTAGCTTTATTTTTGTGCCAAACAAGTGTATGATACTTGGTTGATTAAAAAGTTCATTTAAACACAATTATCTCATTTTATTGTCGTAAAAGAAATTTATTATTATCCCTATTTTATAGGTGATAAAACTTAGTTTTTCCCTTTCTGATTTGCCCAAGGCTGATCAGCTAAGTTGAAGTCAGACCTCACATCTAGTTCTGACTTGTCCTTTATCTTTCTGCTATACTACTGCTACCTATAAAAACATATGATGCTCTGTGTAAGTTTAAAATCTTCACAATTATAGTCCCATTCTCACTTTTCTATTTCTAGGACACACTTTACATTTACATTTTTAGCTCTTTTCCTGACTTTTATTTAGAGAAAAGATTGAATGTTAAGTGGACGAGAAGGGCGGGAAAGGACGAGTTCTGGCAGCACTCAGCCTTCTATTGCCCTGAACATTTCAGATATGGTTCTATATTTGCCTCTCCCTAACTAGCAATACAAACCTGACAGTTAATCAGACTGAATCTCCTTAAAAGTCATGCCCCTTGAGGATTTCACTCCCCCAAGACGTCTGGTAAATACAGTTTTTCCACTTTATTATTTTCCAGTGATGTTTTAGAGTCCTTGAGTTGTTTAGTGCCAATCTCAGAAGTAGTGACCCAGGCAGCTATTCAGTTCTTAACCCTAGTCCAACTGTTACTGCTTTACCCTCTTACTACTGGGTCTTTGGGGTTATTTTACTTCAAATATTCTAAAGCAGGGCCTGAATAGGAGAATAATTGGGTGCCACTAACCTAAGGTACTACACTAGATTCTATCAGTACTATCAATAACCAGTTCCTTCAAGTCTTTGCTCAGTGAGTCATCTTCTCAGTGAGGCCAATCTACTCTGACCGACCCTATTTAAGTTGCAGTTTTATCTCACCCATACTCCCTGCCCTGAATTCTTCATCCCCTTAACTTCCTCAACTTACTTCTAACATACCATTTACTTGTTTATTATGTCTTTTGTTTTGTCTTTCTCTCCCAACTAGAATATAAGCTTCACAAGAGAGAATTTTTTTCTCTGTTTTGTTCATTGATGTATCCTCAGTTCCCCAAACAGTGCCTTACAAATGATAGGCACTCAAATAGATGCAGGTTGTGTGACATCTTACATTTATACAATGTGGGTGTACATCCCCAAATTCAGGGGGGAAGAAACTTTATTATTTAATTATTCCATATACCTTATTCTTTGATTGCCTTTCATATTTTGTAACATTTTTTTATAGAGAGAATAAAAAAATAATTCTATTCTTCCTCTAGTGATTGATCAAGTTTTTTGTTACATGTTTCTCTTCAGGATTCCTATAGCACTTTTTCCATGTAGCTAATAAAGCACCTGTCAATTCTGTTATTATATATATAATTTATGTATATCATATATTTATATATTTCATATGTAAATAAATATTTTATTTTTTATATATAAAAACAACATACTTCATCTGCTATTTCTAGAGCCTAATGGAACCTGGTACATCATTCCAGAAATATTTGTTAAATCGAAATAAAAAAGATGATTTCTAAGCTATGGCATCAAAGAACAAGAATACAGGGAACAGCACTTTAAAAAGAAGTCAAAGTTAACAGCAGATTTATTTTATGTATATACATGTTAAATACAAAGCATAATTTTCCATCATAGTGTGGTAGTCAATAGTGAGGTTGGATACAGGCATAAGCCAGAGCATACTGGACCTTAAACATTCATGATAAGGTGTTTCTGTTATTGTTCTACAGCTTAGAATAAAAAGAAAGTTGGATACTCAATAATTAATGAAGTGTGTTAATAGTATCTTATATTAATACAAGCCAAATAATTACTACTTTTTACATTTTTATTATGAAAATGTTCAAACATACACCGAAGTAAAGTACTAAAATACTCCCTACCCTCAATGATTATCAACATTTCAACACTTACCAATCTGTCCTTGCATTTTTAAAATTTGTTTGTTTCTTGAAGTGTTTTAAAGCAAATAAGCATAAAGATTACTTCACTGGTAAATATTTCAATACATAGTTCTAACAGATAAGGACTTCTTTTTAGCATTATCATATTACCACTATTGCATCTAATAAAATTAACAATAATTCCCTACTATTATAGAATACCCACTCTATGTTAAAATTTCCCTTGATTTTCTTAAAAATATAGTTTTACTTTTGGTTTATTCTAATCAGGATCAAAAAAGTCTACAGTTACCATTTTGTTGTTATGGCTCTTATGTCTATTTTAATCTGTAATGGTTTTCCCTTGCCCTCTTTTTTTAAAAAAAAATGTCATTTATTTGTTGAAAAATTGAATCATTTTACCTGCTGAATATCTCAAACTCTGCTGGATTTAGCTCAGTAATTATTCTTGATCACAAGAGGTGTATGATTTGTAGACAAAGCACATTGTTTAAAAACAAAAATCTCTAGTTTGTGTTCCAGCTTAGCCACTGAGCAGTGTGTCCTTAAAGAGATCATTTCATATCTCATTGGTAAAACTTGTAGTGTTGGACTAGATCATATTTAAAGTGCTTTTCTCTTGTTAGGAAATTCAACTCTCAAATCCCGCTCCCCATTTTAGAATGAAACTATCAAAGGGAGAAGATAGGACGATTACGATAAAGTACTGCAGGCTGTAGTCCAGGGTATCTCAACAAACTGTCTTATCTTGGTACATTTTCCCTACACACATTTACCTCTTGACATTTATTATTATTGGTTTGTAAGGTTGATAGAATATTACCTGGTCCAACCCCTTGAAAAAGATAAGTAGATGCAATACGTGTGGCAATACTTAAAACCCTTTTAAGGAAAATGTGATATATAACTTTGAAATGTCATTTTTATCAGCCTCCCTAGTAACAAATATTAAACTTAACATAATCTAGTTCCATTTTGTGGTTGAGCACATTTCTAAATTGCTTCAATATGAGTCAACATCGTAATTTTCAGTGTAGCTGAGGAAAAATAAAACACTTTGGATCAGATTTCCTCCATGAGCAGATGCATTAATTGGAATAACAAAGGTTGTTTGCTTTGCTGTATAAACATTATGGATCTGACAGCATTCTTAGAATCTTGCTTTCATGTGTGTCTTGACAGCTTGTCTGAAAAAAGCTCAAACACACTTTTAGATCAGTTAAACCAATTATTTCCCCACTGGAAAGGATTCAGTGCCTATCTATACTGAATACTTTTAAACTGCTGAGGTTTGACTAAGGAGATACCAATGTCACCTTGAAATGATTATCATTTTTGTCAGGATTGTGCTTTGGAATTAAAAAAAACCCTTGACAAAACTATACAGTGTACATGTTATTTGAAGTCTTTTATAATACACTTTTAATGACCTCGAGTGGGTGTTAATACTTTGGCTTGTTGGCTCAATCCTGTTAACATTAACTACAAAGCTTTGATGTAATTAATTATTGCTAACTGAAGATCAATTAGGTAATTAAAAAATTTCCAAATGCTCTGTAAATGATAAAATAATTCTCCCTCCAAGAATAAAGACCTTAAAAATAGCCAGAGAATTCAATTTCTTTTTTAAATTAGAATGTGGGCTTGCATTAGGTGCCCTTTACTACTTAACTACTTAACTACTTAACTACTGACTCTTAACTATGAGGTTCTGATTCTGTGAAATTAAATGTGTTAATACTTTTTTTGAAGTATCAATTAGTAAACTTTTCACTTTTGAATTTTAAAATATCAAAAAGTCTTAAAACTGGTATCGACTAGTTATTCCACTGATTAAAGTTTTCCAGATTCTTTGAGTATATTGTTTCTTGTTCTAAATATATTCATTCACTGAACAAAGCTGTATTGAATGCCTACCGAGTGCTAGGCGCTAGTCTAGGCAGTGGGATAATGTAATGACTAAGACTGTCATGGTAGTTAGTGTGAGTTGTTTACCACTCATGATGTTAGCATTTGTTAAAGAAAAAATTAATCATGAACTTGTTAAAGAAGATAAGGCAGACTTTATTCAGGACTATTGTAATATTATAGGAACTACCACAATGGAG
>NW_011888951.1:624808-640027 GCF_000151845.1 Pteropus vampyrus
CGATAAA
Organism: Pteropus vampyrus; assembly: GCF_000151845.1. Lineage (NCBI taxonomy): Eukaryota > Metazoa > Chordata > Mammalia > Chiroptera > Pteropodidae > Pteropus > Pteropus vampyrus. The sequence continues at coordinate 624,816 of NW_011888951.1, forward strand.
GTACTGCAGGCTGTAGTCCAGGGTATCTCAACAAACTGTCTTATCTTGGTACATTTTCCCTACACACATTTACCTCTTGACATTTATTATTATTGGTTTGCAAGGTTGATAGAATATTACCTGGTCCAACCCCTTGAAAAAGATAAGTAGATGCAATACGTGTGGCAATACTTAAAACCCTTTTAAGGAAAATGTGATATATAACTTTGAAATGTCATTTTTATCAGCCTCCCTAGTAACAAATATTAAACTTAACATAATCTAGTTCCATTTTGTGGTTGAGCACATTTCTAAATTGCTTCAATATGAGTCAACATCGTAATTTTCAGTGTAGCTGAGGAAAAATAAAACACTTTGGATCAGATTTCCTCCATGAGCAGATGCATTAATTGGAATAACAAAGGTTGTTTGCTTTGCTGTATAAACATTATGGATCTGACAGCATTCTTAGAATCTTGCTTTCATGTGTGTCTTGACAGCTTGTCTGAAAAAAGCTCAAACACACTTTTAGATCAGTTAAACCAATTATTTCCCCACTGGAAAGGATTCAGTGCCTATCTATACTGAATACTTTTAAACTGCTGAGGTTTGACTAAGGAGATACCAATGTCACCTTGAAATGATTATCATTTTTGTCAGGATTGTGCTTTGGAATTAAAAAAAACCCTTGACAAAACTATACAGTGTACATGTTATTTGAAGTCTTTTATAATACACTTTTAATGACCTCGAGTGGGTGTTAATACTTTGGCTTGTTGGCTCAATCCTGTTAACATTAACTACAAAGCTTTGATGTAATTAATTATTGCTAACTGAAGATCAATTAGGTAATTAAAAAATTTCCAAATGCTCTGTAAATGATAAAATAATTCTCCCTCCAAGAATAAAGACCTTAAAAATAGCCAGAGAATTCAATTTCTTTTTTAAATTAGAATGTGGGCTTGCATTAGGTGCCCTTTACTACTTAACTACTTAACTACTTAACTACTGACTCTTAACTATGAGGTTCTGATTCTGTGAAATTAAATGTGTTAATACTTTTTTTGAAGTATCAATTAGTAAACTTTTCACTTTTGAATTTTAAAATATCAAAAAGTCTTAAAACTGGTATCGACTAGTTATTCCACTGATTAAAGTTTTCCAGATTCTTTGAGTATATTGTTTCTTGTTCTAAATATATTCATTCACTGAACAAAGCTGTATTGAATGCCTACCGAGTGCTAGGCGCTAGTCTAGGCAGTGGGATAATGTAATGACTAAGACTGTCATGGTAGTTAGTGTGAGTTGTTTACCACTCATGATGTTAGCATTTGTTAAAGAAAAAATTAATCATGAACTTGTTAAAGAAGATAAGGCAGACTTTATTCAGGACTATTGTAATATTATAGGAACTACCACAATGGAGTTTTGTAGTAGGAGTGAGAAATTGGTTTCAACTCTGAATATGACAAAATAAAGTGATGATTAATAGTAAAGGAGTAGAGTGGGAGGGTCACTGGGACGAAAATTACTAAAAGAGGTTAATTCCTTGCTAAACTGACCTAACAGGATATTTGCTGAAGTCAGGCCAAGGTAATGGTAAGAATAATGAATTTTGCTGAATATCGAAGATCATTATCCTGGCTAAACTGACTTAGCAGGATTATTGCTATAACTGGGCTCTTGAGGATATGTCCAAAGATGAGCTCAGTTTGGCTCAGAGGAGCCTGATAGGCATTAGGTGAAGGAGAGAGTCTTTGTTACATTTTAGTGGAAGAGCCAGACAATGAACAAATACACAGTAGTCCCTCCTTATCCATGGGAGATATATTTCAAGACCCATAGTAGATGTCTGAAACCACAGGTAGTACTGAACCCTATGTATACTACCTTTGTGCCTATACACACATACCTATGATACAGTTTAATTTATAAACTGAGCACGATAAGTGATTAACAATAACATAATAAAAACAGAACAATTATAATATATTACAATAAAAGTTATGTGAATGGGATCTCTCTCTCTCTTTCAAAATAGTTGATAACTGATCTGATAACCTAAACAGCTACTAAGTGATGGGTGGGTTGCATATACAGCATGACAAGACAAAGGGATGATTCATATCCAATTTGATACTTCCAGATTTCTGGTATGGTATTGTGGATGTATGAATCTTCCTAAAACGGTTTTTAACTTATTACTTCCTTTCTTTAAAACGCTCAAAGACTTGTCTGAAGATTAATGTTTAAAACTCTATAGTCTAGAATTCATGGACCCTTAAAATCTGCCTTCATGGCATGCCCTTTAACTTCCTGAGCTTCCTCCCTGGAACTCAGGGTCTTAGTAGAACTCGGTTTGAAAGTATTGGTCTACAGAGTAAAATGCAAAGTCTTTAAGTCTGCATTCAAGGCCTTCTATAATCTGGCCCCTGGCAACCTAATTTCTTGCCTTGTCTTCCTTACCCAAAGCTCTAACCATAGAAAATGTCTTCCTACTCTGTATACATAAAGCTATACTAGACTGCTATACCTTTTCTCCGATTGATCTCATTGTCTAGAACTTCTTTATGCCTTAGTACTCTCAATCGCAGTCTGCCAAACAAATCCCTCCACAAGTTTCAAAATCCACCTCCTCCATGCAGCCTTTCCTCAACCTCCCAGATAGATTTGACTATTCTATCTTTAATAATTCTGTGTACATTATACTTAATTAAATCCATTGTTATATCTGGTCCACCGTTTGACTAGTAATCCCTTGAGTGCAAGCACCGTGAACACAGTAGGCACTTAATACATGTTAGTTGAATGAATGAGTAACAAATGAATGAAATCTCAGTTCAGGCATAACTTTATCTTAATTTACCTATCCCCTTCCAGGCAACACTAAAAGCTTCTTTCTGTATATTCCTGTAAGGCTCTATATCACTTCTGTTTATTCTTGAAAGGTCCAATATCACTTCTGCTCTAGCACTATATTGTGCCATCATATTTGTTCTATGGCATTGTTTTTTCTCCCTTTTTCGGTGCATGTGTCTCTTGTCTGAAATATTCAAGGACATGGATTTTATCCTGTTAATCTTTATATTCCAAGCGCTTAGATTCTCAATAAATGTTTTAAGAATGTATCGTTTAATAATTAAAGGGTTATCTTACCTTTTAAAGTCTTATATCATGTAATCATGCCCATCTTTTTCCACCTTCACCAAGTATTCCCTAATCACCCTTGGCTAGAATTCATCTTTCACTCTGGCATTCTATTAAGCTATAGCTATATCTCTGTTGTGTAATTATTATTTTCTAGGACAGTTATTGATATAGAATGACTACAAAAGCTTAAGAACATGAAAACTTTTTATTCTTTGTTATATTCCCATACCATTGTGATTCTCAACTCTTCCTTTTTGTGTACTACTATACACGAATAGCATGCACCCCTACCAATTCCTAGAAAACTTAGCATGATTCTACCCTTTGCCATTGGAGAGTCACAAAAGCAATCCTCTTGAATCGAATGATTTATTTTGTCATAATAAACAATTAAGCTACTGCATTTGTACTATCATTAGTAACATTTTCTGACAACCTCTTGTCCTACTGAGCCTTCTATATTGTAGGCATTCTTTAAACACTTTGTGAATGAATAAAAGAAGGAAGGAAAACTATTTGCACTACCAAGTTCAGAGGGAATTCAGACTTGGCCTTTGTACAAAACTACTTTACTTATTTATTTATTACTGTTTAGAATAATTTATTTGTATGAGCTGGAGGAAGACAATATTGTCCTTCATAAACCAAATTCTAGATAAAATAATAGTTTTACTTTAAAATTTTACGCTTCTTTCCCCAGGCCTTGCTAGCTTTGGAAACAAATAGAAATGTTACAGGAAGTTAGTTTTCCCTGAGGTTTTATTAATTTCTGACTTCTCTCTTCTCCGTGGAACCCAAGTGACCCAAACTCTTCCATTTCGCAGTGCTCCTCAGCACTGCTTATCAATCTGGAGCCTTCTGCAGCCATCATGATCCTCAAAATTGAGGAGGAGGGATTTTTTTGGGGGGGGGCGTTATTTTATTTTCCCAGTGACAACCACTTTTTTAACAATCAAAAAGATGATTGTGTTCTTTTAGTGTACAGCCCCTTACAATGCAGAACTTGAAATAAATTTCTCAGGAAAAGGACTGGGCAACACGTGAAGGACATCGTCCACATACAGCCATAAGCAGTTATCCCTGCTAACCATAACTGAATAGCCCAAATCTAGTGTCTTTCTGCCTTCTTATACCACTTGGGGGATTCTTACCATCTCTGGGAACACCTTGCACTTGCCAAAAGATTGGAGGCAGCATTTTTCCCCCCACTTTGTTTTTCCTTTTTGTGTCATCATCCCAGGGCCCTGGAAAGCTCCGCCTATTTCTGAGAAAAAGGGAGGAGGGAGAACAAAACATGTTAAGAAAAGATCCCCATGCAAATTTGACACTTTGGGGCTCTTGCTAGAATTCGGAAAGTGAGCATGTGATTGGTATCCCCGCTATGATCCTGCTCCTATACTCTTTCATTATTTGATCCGCCCGAAAGCTCACAATTTTATGAAATAAATTGTGTTGAATTTCAGGCACACTTGACTACAGATATAAATTAGAGAAATGCTAAACATTATAATGCATAATGAAAAACTTATCACAGCATCTGCCATGAATTTTTCCAGGAAAAAAAAAAAAAGAGGTCTAAGCTATCTTCAACTATATTCTCAAAAATATGGCTTTAAAATCTTTCCCATGGGGAATAAAAATAAATCACCTTAAGTATCTCCCTTTATTTTTTTAAATGTATATTTCAAGACTTTTATAATGAATTTCAGGTGTTTGAGGAACAGTGAAAAAAAATAAATTTGGAGGCATTTTTTGAAACGAATTCTAACTTACATTAATAAAACGTAATTACTTTTAATATGGCTTTTTCTCACATAACCACAATTTGACTTTCTATAAACTTTTATCATTAGAGAATTTTTTTTTGTAATTTAAATGCTAATTTTTCAGAATGCAATTCGAGTCTCAAGAATTTTTTTATGCCTAACATACTAGTTACAAAGCATCATCTCATAAACAATGCTGACCGTCTCAAGAAGACATACTCATGAAACAATTTAAAAAGAAGTTACTTATTTTTTAACTTGTGGATTAAAATAGAACCTCATTATATATTTATTTCGCCAAACTCTGTTAAGCTACACAAAAAGAAGTTACTTAATTTTTGTTACTTATTTTCATTGCTTTCACCTGAAAAAGGTTGCCATAGCATCAGTTAAACCAAGAACATCCCACTCTGGTAAGTTTCTTGACATAGGAAGTGAACTCTACCATTCTCACCCACTGAAATTGATCAGTACTACAAAGGGGTTGTTTTTTCCTCTTCATAAAAGAGGGTGCCATGAACACTTATTACTGAGCTTTATTTAAAGAGTCAAGTCCATTGAGACGTACCAATTGAGGAAATATATGGGTTGGTAATAGAAAGAATGAATAGCTTTTATAAACTGGAGAAATGAAATATAAGTTTAGTTAAAAGCACATTCTACACTTTATTTCCTGTTCAATAAATGGAGTATTTTCATGGAAATTAGCCAAAGGTTTTATGAATCGCTCCTTACTTTTTCCCATGAGTTATGAACATTTTTTGCATATAAATTAAAAAAAATAAATTCCTACAAGAATTTGCATGTTCTCACTCCTTTACTGTTGGGAGCTCTACATCATAGCTTTACGTCATGAGTTTTAACTGGGTTTGTATCTCATAGAATCCTGAGAATAGAGTCAAGCATGACATAAAAACCACTTGATCTTATTGTATGGCAAATATTTCTCAGCATTAAGCAAAGACTTTTGAGATTTCAAATGTTAACTATTTTTAATTACTTTACGTTTCTGCCATAATATGTTTAAATTCCTAAATTAAAAGGTTCAGAATATTCATTACAAATCTGATATTTCATAGGCAAGCTGATTTTGCTATGTGGTTTAGACAATCAATTTAGTCTCTAAACTGTTACTACATCTTAACCTATTAAAAAAAAGCCAAGTTTACTTGAACTAAGAAATCATGTCCATTTGAGTCTTCAAAAGTTTGGTCATAAACAATTACGTTTCTTATGGTAAGATGATATGCATGTGTGAAAATCATGAGCAAATTGTATTTCCTTTTATGTAGCTATATTAAAATAATATTTTGTACTCTTGTCACATGCTTAGTCTATCTAAAACCAGTTACAGAATTGGAAAGTTGTGCTTTGGGGAAGCAGAGGAAATTGTAGAGGTGATAGCTCTATATTATTTTTGGATGACTTGCAAAGATGCAATTTTGTATGAACTTTATTTTAAAATATTTCATGACCTAAATATGAAATTTGAATCATGAAAAATACACAATTGAATCAAGCGAGTTTAACAACAATTATACAGAAATTGAAAGGTTTATAACATGTGTTGAATGGTAATAGAAACCAGTTTACATTCTACTACTTCAGTTTTTTTGAATTATCATCAGCTTTCTCATTCCTTTATATTATTGTCTGCTATTTATTGTGATGGCACGGCATTAAACAATCTATTTGAAATCTTTTTAACTATGCTGCTACGGTAATAGTCCTCCTGACAGGCTCACAACTACATGATGTGAATCTCTGAAAGTTTTCCCAATAAGCAAATCAGAGAAAGAAATGTGGAGAAAATCTGATTCAAGAACTGATTTTCATCAGTAGTATAGTAAATGGATAGTAAATAACCTAGAAATATTTTCTAAATGTATAAAAACTTCACGGGTCTCTCTCCTTCTCTCTCTCTTTCTCTCTCTCTCCTTCTTCCTCTCTTCCTTCCTCTCACACACATACACACATATAGGCACACACGTGCACATGCACATAGATTATCTGTGGGAAAATATTTGAGGTATATCAAACTAATACATGTATACCAATGATAAAGTTTTATTTATAAATTGGGCATAGTAAGAGATTAACAACAATAATTAATAAAATAGAACAATTATAGGAATATACTATAATAAACATTATGTGAATGGCATTGAAACCATTATTAAATAAAATAAGGGTTACTTGAACCTAACACTGTGATACTGAGATGCCAGTCTCCTAATCCAGATGGCTATTAAATGGATTGTGGACAAGTAAGATATACAGCGTCGATACATTGGACAAAGGGATGATTCACACTCAAGCAGGACACAGTGGGTCGTGAGAGATTTCATCATCCTCCTCAGAACAGCATGTAATTGAAAATTTAAAAATTGTTTGTTTATGGAATTTTCCATTTAATACTTGCCGACAGAGATTTACTGGGTAACTAAAACCACAGAAAGTGAAACTGCAGATGAAGTAGGAACTACTGTATTCTGGATTATCTACATGCATGGATTCATCCGGTCATTCAACAAACATTCACTGAGTGATTACTCTGTGCCAGGGATTTTACTAGGCCTTGGGCATGCAAAAATAATAGGTACTGCTCCTGTCTTCACAAATGAACAATAAGAAAGCATAGAAATAAGAAACATGTTAGACATAAGCATAGGTGCTAAGAAAGCACCAAAGAGAAATGAATATGTTTTGTTTTGTACTTCCTTAAATTCAGTTACTATATCAGATTTCCTTCTCTAAATTTTCACTCTGGCTCTGAAAGAATCATGTCCTTTATAAGTAGTCGTTCAAAGAAATATTAAAATTTTAATAAATTTGCAATGATATTTTAGCATTTAACTTTTTGTAACTCAGGGATAGGACTTGGGATTTTAATCCGTACTCATGATAGATCATGTTATTTTTCAGCTAATATTTACTCTCCTATTCTTTCCCACCCTCAGTGGGAAGAATATACTTCCCCACTACATTAATAAGGAGTGTGGCCATATGACTTGCTTTGGCCAATGAAATGTGAGCAGATGTGACCCAAACCCATACTTGCAAAGAAGTTAAATATACTTGCATGGGTTGGCTTGGCCTCTTGAGCTCCTGATCTCTGCCAAAAGAGCAGCTTCCTCAGATAGCCCCAGACTGAAAAAGCCCATAGAGCCCATCAAAGCTGTAGGCAACTCACAAGCCTGTGAGCATGAAATAAATATTTATTAGCATAAGCCACTGAAATTTGGGGGTTTGTTACTGCAGCAAAAAATGATTAATACAAGAGTCAACCCTATGAGCACACTAGTGTGAAAAACCATAAGCAATATAAACACAAGGCAGGATATTTGAAGTGACTTTCAAAATAAAAAGAAGCAAATGTTATATGCAGATTGTGGAATATGCTCCATCTGTATCACCCTTAACACATGTCTACCTTATAGTACCAAGTGTATAGGATACATGGGATGCAAATATTTACAGACCAGGCAATAACCTACAGGTATGTCTGTTGGTCTGTATTTATGTGTTAATAATTAATAGTTATGTATCTGTCATGATTCCTTTTATACTAGATAATTTAGAAAGATAGTGTTTTATATTTACAATCCACTGCCATCAGTCTAATCTAATGCAGAAAAATTACATGAGGAAAAAGTTTCATCCTAATAAAATAGAACTTTAGGCTTATTAAATGCTTCAGTTTTCACTATCTATGAATGAGCACAGGAAACAAACAAGACAGAGAAAAGAAAACATGTTCTATGACCATAACATATAACTACACACTCAGATATATAAATAATACATATTAAATTATATATAATTATATACATTAATATAAAAGTAGTAATAATACCAAACACTAGTAATTCCTCATGTGTAGCAAGGTTCCAGTTGTAACACTGAGAAATATTTCTTGCTCAATGCCGTGTGTTAGTAGATCACAAAATTTTAAAATCGTCCATGACTAACATTCATCCTATTTCTATCATTCTCCCTACACAGTATTTGCAGAGGTTGCTGGCTATCTCAAAGCTGGCAAAGGTATACAGGAAGCCCTGGACGGAACCTCCCTGTTCCAGACCTAATTATAACGTCGTAAATGTGTACGTGCGAGTGCAGAGATTGTAACTATATAAAATATAATGATATTATGCCATTACCAGTATGAGTAATTTTATATACTCTAAAATCATGCAAAAAAGCGTATTTTTATAAATCGAAGCATGTTTTATAAGCATCAGTGGACTATAAACTTCCTTTACAAAGACACGTATTGGATCAGTCCTGAATTATCTGGTATTTTTCATCTAAAGGAAAATTATCTTTACAGCTGATTTTTGAAGCAGTTTTTTAGTCTATCCTGCTCATGTAATAATGTGCTTTTATCATGTTGATGTCTGATTAAAAAACAAATCAATATTATGTTAAACTTACAGTGTTTCTCCCATGCTTATATTAAGAGGAAGTGGGGAGTAGTTTGAATCAAAATAAGTATTTGCAATAGTCCCTCCAGGGGTTCCTGTATACCTTTGCCAGCTTGAGGCTAAATTTTGGGATGGTGGGGACAGATATGATTATCCAAAATATAAACAAAAGTGTTTTCTCAAAGTTCCTTGGATCAGAAAGAAAAAAATATGTTTGAGATACACTACACAGAATTATTTGAATTCCCTTGCCTATTCCAGTGAACTCACAGCTGAACAACTGACGTTTATGATTGCACAGTTGGAGACTTACTACTTCTTTGTTTTATCAAAATAAAACTGCAGGTGGTTGTGTACCAGTTGGCCTGAATTTGTACATGTAGCAAATAGGTAATGAATTACTTCCTCCACTTTCTTCAGGTACTGAATAGAAGGTTTTTTCATAAATCTGTCATACACTGAATGTGGGAGATTGGATATTAAGGCTGGAAATAACTTTTTAAAGATCATTTTGCCTATTTTTCCTTGATTTGTTCTTTTGTCCTTCCCTTCACTTACTTGAGCTCTTCCTGTGAAGTAGGACTGTGAGAAGTTCTGGGAATACAGCAGTAAATAAATAAACACAGGAGGAGCTCAAAAGACAATTCCAGATCCTGCTCAAATTCACTCATCCATTTATTCACAATCATTTCCAATACGTAGTACAATGAAAAAAGTCAAACATGCACTTAACAGCTGGGTGATCTTGGGCATGATGTTTAAATTCTCAGAGCCTCAGCTTTCATATCTGCTATCCACCTCAAAGAATGTCAGAGTGGCTTACAAACATAACATAGAAAACTGTTTGACATTTTATTCTCCTCCCGCCCACACCAAATATCACTTGATTCCAATATGTTAGGTCCTAGAAATATATAATGAATGGACGCATTTCCTAGCACCATGCTTAGTTGTAGCTAAGAATAGAAAAATATATAAAATGTGGTCCCTGCCTTCTGGAAAATTAAATTTAGACAAATAATGAGTAATTAATATATACCAAGCATTGTTCTAAGCACTATACATGGATGAACTCACTTTTCTTCACAATAAGCTAAGAGATAGGAATTATATGCAACCTGTTTTCTAGGTGAAAAAACTGAGGCACAGAAAAATTAGATAACTTGGCCAAAATCACAGAGCTAGTAAGTAGCAAGGTGGAATTCAAACCCAGGCTGCCTGTCTTTGGAACCCAGGTTCTTAACCACTATACCACACTGCTTCCCAAGGAGAAGCTAGCAATACAAGAAAATAGAGGATGACTATCTTATGAATGGCTTAAGCATTAAGTAAACGAGAAGAGAGAAATCAGGAACTTTTGGCACAAAACTTTAAAAATTGATAACATTATAATAGAAAGAAATGTGAATAATGATGAAAAGATATTATAGGGCATTTCAGGAAGGTTTTATTTTATTTCTCTAGAAAGTGATTCTTCTATACATCTAACACAGATACACTGTGCTGAAGTATGTCATTCTATCTAGTGGAGATAAAAAAAGAGATATTTAGAAAGAAAAGTAATTTAAAATTTTTATTGTTTTTGATCTATGAGTGATATATGTTAATCATGAGTTATACATGAGTTATATATGTTAATCATAGAAAAACTAAAAATATAGAGAAGCATAAATAAAAGTATTTTAAAAACAACTCCTAATTTCATCAAACAAAAAGATAATCACTTTACTCTTTAGGAATATTTCCATTTATCTGTTTTCTATGCATATTGTATTAAATGTATTTTTATATAATAATGGGCAATGTACTTCTATGCAGTTTTCAGTCCCCCTCTTTTCATCTCTTTTATCCTGAGCAATAAATGTTATTTTTTCACTGATGCCCCAACAATCCCAATCCTCCTTCCCTACTTTATAATTTTTATATCACATATCACTGTTTACATACTGCACTTTTTCTTTGTTTTTTTTTTTTTCCTATCTCCTATTCCCCCCTCCCAACCGCCTATACATGAAGAAATAATCTCCACAAGGGCAAGAATAGATTTATTCTGTTCTCTGCTGTATCCCCAGTGCTTAGAAGAGTGCCTGACTCATAGTGGGTGCTCTATTTGTTGAATAAATATGTCAAAGAGAAAGATATAAAAGCAACACGGATGAACTGAGAGGGTATTATGCTAACTGAAATAAGTCAGGCAGAGAAAGACAAATACCATATGGTTTCACTTATATGCAGTATCTAAGAACAAAACAAAGCAAACAAACAAAACAAAACAGACTCACAGAAACAGAGCCCAAAGGGATGGTTACCAGAAGGGAGAGGGTGGAGTGAGAGAATGGGTGAAAAGAGGAAGGGGAATATAGCCAATAATACTGTGATAAGTTTACACAGTGACAGGTGATCACGTTGTAAGGTATAAAAATATCAAATCACTATTTCGTACACCTGAAACTAATATAACCAATGTAAGGCTATATACCAACTATGCTTAAATAAAAAACTAAATTTAAAAAAAGCACCATCACAGGAGATAATTCCTTGATGTAAATTTGGTTAGATAACGTACCTCTGAAAACTAATATTCATGCACAATACTTGGTCAATCATTCTTACCTCTTATATCTGGCGCCCATTTCTACTAATTTTGCCTAAGATACATAAGTAAAAGAATGAACAATTCCTTAAAAATAATGAGTTAGATGGTTGCAGCTTGCACACAGTTTTGTTCCCATAAGGAGTTCTCCTCAAAACTCTCTTCTTTCCAGGCTTTTCTTTTACATCGTCTTTGTCCTGTCTTTTCATTGTGCCTCATATATTTCCTATAATCCTGTGATCTTAACTTCATTGTTTTCTAAAATTTGGGGTTTGTTTTCATTGGAAGTCTGCAATTTGTCATGCACATATACTTTCTCTTTGAACTCAATTTCACTTTAATTGATGTTTTGTTGGTTTGTTCAGCTAGCCAGATCTTTTAATACATACCTATATAACTTCGATTAAACTAATCAGCTCCCTGTATCACCCATTTTAGGTGGTCAGGCATGAGCCCATACGAATTCCCATCTTCCTACCTAATTAAAACCTGGATGATTAGGTGTGTTTATATTCAATATTCTTTCTCTCATTTTTAACAGTAATGTTTTCTTTCCTAGTGTTTTAAATATGTACATAAGGAGATACATACAACATTTACATTTTTAACTCAACTCAATGCTATAAAATTATTAAAATGAGATAATGTATATGAAAGTGCTTAGTAAGCCCTCAAGTACTGTACAGACATCCCAGTGCAATCACCATTAACTAATATTAACTCAGACTATATAGTAAGTCACACATATACACCATTCTCTGTTTGAAAAACCCTTCACATGCTACAAGGTCATCATCAAATTCTCACTGTAATTTCTAGGCTAAAAGCCTAGTTTATTAAAAATTTCCTCCTACAATCTCTTTCTAAAACTTTTAATGGTCTTTGTATTTCGTGACTTTTCTCTGATTTATCATCTATCCTATCTTTGTAAGCATGACAATCTTAACAAGGGAACCTCACTTGATGAAACACAACAATATAAAAATAGAATTTCTTATAAATTGTGACATATTACAAATGTGCAAGCAGTGCCAAAGTTACTTAGAGACCCTCTGTAGAGAAAAAGAAGTTAGAAAAAGACTTGTTTATTGAGTACCTACTTCACTGCTGATCTATAATGTGATCTTGTTCCTTAGCTTCCCTAAGCCCTAGTTTCCTCATCATCAACCCCTTCTGTCATGGTTCTCAATGATTGGGGCCCTGAGGCCCATATGGAAATGTGTGGTAGTGTTTTCGGTCCTCATAATGATGGGGGTAGCTATTGCTATTTAGCAATGGGATGAAGTAGGAGGCAGAGACATAAACATCGTAAAATGCCTGGGGCAGTTCCTCATAACTAGAAACTGTCTGCAACAAAATGTTGAGAAATAGATAAAGCAGCTCCTTGCAAATTTCCCTCTGATAAACTAGCGAACACTAGATGGCAGGACAGGGTGCTTTGTGATTAAGAAAAAAAGAAAAAAAAAAAAAAGCCTTTAAAATCCATGACACTTTTCATAATAATTTTAAAATTGTTTCCTGCATAAGTCTGCCCAAAAGCAAAATCTGGAATTCTCCTGCTGTGTAGAAAGCATCTTAAAACCTCTGATCAGCTCACCATCCAGGTTAGACGACTTTTGTTAATAACTTTAGAAACAGCTAGTTGACTTCCATTTTTGTCCGTGTTCCTAAAGTATTACTTGACTCAAATCACGTAAGCTATATTCCCAGTTATAAGTTGTATCAGATACTTCTTTGGATGTATTTGTTTCTTATTCTAGCTGCAGCTGGGCCAGACAGCTCTGTAGGGACTCTAACAAAGTTCACACAGGCCTAATTTGAAAGCATTTCACCTCCTAACCCTGCCTTTCTTTCCTTCTAGGGGCCTGGATGCACCTGTACATATGCAACCTGGAAGTGCGAGGGGTGAACCTATGATCTCAGAGATCACAGTCAATAGATAAAATCTTCCTTTTTTCTACCCTGTCCCTTCCTAAGTGGGCAGTCTGAGATACAGCACATCCTAATTCTTAAAAGCAAAGTCTTTTGACTCTAGCAATCAATTGTACTTTGCAACAATAATGTCCTCACTTTGGCTTCTCCATTTCTTTTGCTTCAGTCTCCTTGTCCTTCATTCTTTTTCCCTGAGATTGTATTCCTTAATAAAATAAGAGCATATAAGCCCTCTGCTTTGAGAGATCCAGGCTAAGAGTAAGTCAAGTGGAGAATTGAAACCATCATCTAGTTAATTCAGACCAAACTTGCAGAGATCAATTTGGATTAATTTACAAGACAGGATGCTAAATACAGAGGAATAGTAATACTGCTGATTGACAAGTAAAATGAGCTGTTGACACTGTCCAACTATCATACTACATTTCTCTTGTAAGCTCACTTCCACATTCTCTGAGATATGTTTCATAGAATCTCTGTCCTTATACTTCCTATCCATATCGCTATCACTTTCAACTGACAACCTTGCTTCAAATTTAATTGGGAAAATAGAAACCATCAGATGGCTACTCTTTCATAATCTTATCACTAGATCAACAAACCCATCTGTGCCTGCCTTCATCTCCTCCTTCTCTCCTATTTCACCTGATGAAGTGTCCCTTCTATTGTCAGCCGTCCCTCAATATAGATCTGATTCCCTCTGGCCTTCTCAGGGACTTGCTTCCTTATTTCCCCCTCTTTCTTGTAGCAATAATCTCTCTCACTCTATTGCATTGTTCCCATGCCATTCAAAATACTCTCCCATCTTTAAAAGACCTCCCTTAACTGCACATTGTCCTTTAGTTATTTCTACACTTCTGTACTTTCTTTCCCCGGTCAAGCTTCTCTAAAGGGAAAGCTTTCTCAATGTTCTCACCTTCTAGTCACGCCTCAACTCACTTTAATTAGGCTTCTACCTCTACCATTTCACTGACACTGCCCATGTAAGAAGTTTCTAATGACTTTTCTGTTGCTCAGTCTAATGATTATTGTTTTATGACTTCATTTGAACTCATAAAAAAATGAGCAGCAATCAACACAACTAAGCATTCTCTCCTTTACACACGTTCTTTCCCTGGCTTCCTTCTAAACCTGCTCAGGTGCTGCTATTTATAACATTGGCGTGCTCTTGCTCCCCTTTCTGGCTGTTAATGTTGTCAGTCCTCAAGACTCAGTCTCGGCCCTTCCCTCCTCATGACATACCTAGGCATTCTCATATACACCCATGATTTCAAATTATGTCATTTGCAGATGACTCACAAATGTATAACATCAACAGAGACCTTTCTTCTGACCTTTATTTCCATCTGGTGCTTACTATCTTAT
>NW_011888951.1:640337-655065 GCF_000151845.1 Pteropus vampyrus
GTCAACTGTTGGTTAAAATCTTCAAATGGTTTCTATATACTTTAGAATAAAACTAAAAATCCTTAATCTAGCCTACAAACCCTACATGTTCTGGCTTTAATCTATCTCTCCTGTTTATTGTCTTTTACTCTTTATGTTTCTAATTCATTGGTTTTCTTTCTACTTTTCATGTGCCCTCCTACCACAGTACCTTAGTATATGCTTTCCCTGTGCCTGGAATGCCCTTTCTCTTATTAATGCCTGTTCAGTCCTCAGGTATAAGTTTAGGATATTTTTTAATGCAAGAATTCCCTGACCTTCCAACCAAGTCAAATACCTGTTATATACTCTTTCCTATACACCAAAACACTGATAACATGATATACAAGAGAGCATGTCCAAAGAGTAAACAAGTTGTTTAAATTAAAGCAGTGGCTTTAGAGATTAAAAGCCAGAACACAATTTGAAACATCCCTAGAGGCAAATTATTTAAATTTTGTGTCTACTTCAATGGTAGCAGGGAATAAAAGGAAGATTGGAAGAAATTTCAACTGTCAGACTTGTTTGACTGGATAGAGAAAGATTTCTTTGGGGAAGATGGCACATTAAAAAGCAGAAGTGTGTTTAATGGCAAATTAAAGAATGGATACCAGTTAACATTTAGTAAAACTACATATTTATTTGTTCTTTGACTTAGCAATTATACTTCTAAGACTCTATCTTAAAGATAAACTGATAATGACATTGAAAACAACCCAATGCCATCAATAGGGAATTAGATGAACATGCTATACACATTCATATATTAGAACACCAAGCAGATGTAAAAAAGGGATAAAGATTGCTATATATAACTATAGAGTTATCATCAAGATATGGTGCTAAATGTAAAAAGCCAGGAAGAGAAAGCTAAATAATATGTTACCACTGGTCTAAGAAAGGGAGGGGAAGATTCAAATATATATATTAATATTTGCTTATATTTAAAAAAAAAACAAAACAAAATGACAAACCATAGATATTTTGAAGGGTTACCAATAAAGGGATGGCATAAGACTACCATGCAGATCTGACTTATAAATAACAGAAATTTATTTCTCACAGTTCTGGAGACTGGAAATTTGAGAATAAGATCAGGGCGCCAGCATGATTGGATGAGGGCCCTTTTCTGGATCGCAGATTTCATGCTGTGTCCTCACATGGAAGAAGGCGATAAGGAACTCTGTGAGGTCTCTTTTATAGGAACACTAATCTCATTCATGAGGACTCTACTCTCATGACATAAGAACCTCCCCTTCCTGACCTAAGCACCTCTCAAAGGCCCCACCTACTAATAATATCACTTTGGACATTAGTATTTTAACATAGGAATTTGGAGGAACAAAAACATTCAGACCATAGCACCATCATTTTGGGAGTTAGGGCCTCAACACAGGAATTGGTGGGAGGAGACAAAAACATTCGGTCCATAACATACATCTTTATTTTTCATCCATTATTTCTCTTCTTCTCTGGGAACCGAATTACATATATATTATATGACTTGACATTATCCCACAAGTCATTGTAACTATTCATTCTTTTTCAGTCTTTTTCTTCTTCGAGCTTTACTTTGGAAGAATTTCAGTTTACTATGTCTTCGAATTCATTCATCTTTTCTTCTGTAGTATCTAATCTGATAAATCCACTCATTATTTTTTTTTTATTTGGGATATTATATTTTTTAGCTGTAGATTTTCTATTATATTCCTTTTTAAATCTTTAATTTTCTATGTATTATGTTTTCTTTTAAATCCTGGAATTCCTTTAAAGTTCCTGCCTAGATTTGTCATCTCTGGGTCATTCATATTAACTTATTTTTAGCCTGGTTATGGGCCACATTTTCCTGCTTCTTTTCACATCTGGAAATTTTTCATCGGAAGCTAGACATTGTGATGTCATTGTATCAGGCGTCAATTTTGATGTCTTTTTTAAAAGAGTGGTAAGTTATTTTAAAATGAGTTTGATACTTTTGAGACGTGATTTTAAGCTTTGTGATGGCTGACCTAGAGTAGTCTTTATTCTAGAACTAGTTTAGTTCTACTACTATACTATGACCCTTCTCAGATTTATACTGTATGCTGTAGATGTTCAATAATGTCTCTTTTCTAACTTATTGGAACTTGAATATCTTTCCACTTCTCTGTGAGTTCTAAGAATTGTTCAGTTTGTAGTTCATCATTCTTTGCCCAGCCTCATAGAATTTTACTCTATATATTCACAGCTTAATATTCATCAAATCTCATTGATTTTCTATGCAGTTTACTGGAGATCTTTTTCTATTTAGCTACCACTTCTTTAGTACTCTACTCTGTAAATTCTAGTCATCGCAACTTCCCTGATCTCTGATCTCTTTTTCTTCTCAATTCATTAAGACAGCTGTGCTCTTTACGCTTTCTCACTGCACCATATTCTGTAGAGCAACTTTAAGTGAAAAGATGGGCAATCATAGGGAATCTCTCATTTGTTTTCCTTTTTTCAGGTATCAGAGCTTTGTTATGCCTGTTGTCCAAATTCTGAAAACAATTGTTTCACGTATTTGTCCATTTTTCTAGGTTTTTTTTTTTTTTTAAAGAAGGCAAGTCTAGTATCAGTCATTCCATTACAGTGGAAGTAGAAATTTTTTATAATAAGTGTTTTGATAGATGTGAACACACAGTTCACCCAAACACAGAGGTATTATAGTAGTCTCATGAAGAGACTTTCCAAAGAATGTAATACCTCTTCTAAAAGAAAAACCAAAAATATAAGGGGCAAAGGCTGTTTCAGGTAAGGGAATACATGAACAGAATAAGAGAGGGATTCTAGAACTATCAAAAGTATAGCTGGAGCTTGGAATAAGACTTACAGGAAGTCGGGAGAGGAAGATATAAGAGATTATTTAGGAGAGAATAAATCATGAATATTCTTCTCATTCATTTAATGAGTAAAAAAGACTAAAGAAATGACATTTAATAAAATTATGGTATAGCCACTAATTTGAATATTATAATTTCTTCAAAAATGATGGTTATGAAGACTATATAGCAGTGAGGGGATGCTTCTAAAATGTTAAGTTGAATATTCAGAATACAAACTTACATTTGTGTAAATACTATTCTAATTATTTTAAAAATCCAGATTGACAGGAAATAATAGGATATACACCAAAAAAATGTCAAAAGTGATTCTGTTAATGTGATGAGAAATGAATAATGTTTTCCCCTTTTTTTTAATGTTTCAGATATTCTGTACCTTTGTATTATAAAAACACCAATACATAAATATATGCATATATGCATGACACATACATACAGGCATGTCCTTGGTTTCCAACTCTGTAAAATGGAAATTTTAATAGTACTTATCTTCCTGATTTATTGTGTGCATTAAATGGGATACAATGTATTTAAGCATTTAGCAACACAATACCTGGAAGATGGTCAGTGCATCATTTCTTTTGTCCAACAGGACGGCTGTTGCACTTGTGAAGGAGAATTTATTTTACTGAATTCTGCAGCACTTCTGAGTCCCATACATTATATGTATGTAGCACCCCCCAGTCACAGTGACTACAAAAGAAAAAAAATGTCATCCAATGTTTCCAAATATTTCTAGTTGAAAACCATGTGTGTAAGAGTTAAGGATTAGGAGACACAGGAATAGATGTATGACTATAAAGTCTCTTCCCCTCCCCCTAATTCTTTGATGAAAGAAACATAATTCCTCACATGCCAAAAAAAACTCAAAACAAAAAAGAAACTGGAACAATGTGATATAGAAAGTGCACAAGACTGAGAGATACGGAATCTGGTTTTTTATTCTTTTTTAAGCAAGTCCCTTAGTCTCTCTAGGATAATTTCTTTGATATGAAATGAGGTTCAAGCTACAATTAAGAGTCTTTCTGGCTCTACATTTTAATGACTTTAATGCATTCAAGAAATAATTCTGCTGAGGTGCCTTCTTTCTGTAGCAAAGGTGGACACATAGACAGACCAGTTTTGCAACTTGTGAATTACGGAAGGGGAGGGTTTAGATTCTATCACTCTTCCTCCTGTTTAGATGCAATCGAGTAATCTAGAGGTCAGATGACAAAGCCTAGGAAGAATTTAAACAGCTTCCAAAACTTTTTCAGATGAAAATTTTTATTGGCCTACATGAGTGTGAGTCCTCAGTCTTGTGTTTTTGTCTTTAGCTGTTTCCGTTTGGATGCATCTCTTTGCCCGATATAGAATATTATAAACTTCTTTTCTCAATAATCTATACATTTTAGAAACTTGAGCATTCAATTAGTTACCAAACATGAAGCACTAATCCGCCAGAACTGAATATAATTTCTAAGGAGTGGTCCTATTATGTGGCTGAATTATAAAAAGTTACCAGAAATTGAGCATTTTAACACTTTATGTACATTCTTTACTTAATCTTCACGAAAACATTGCAAGGTAGATACAGCTCCTTTTACAGATCAGGAATCTCAGGGACAGGATGCTGAAGTAACTTGCCCATGGTCACACATGCTGGTAAGTAGTACAACCTGTCTGACTCTATACTATCACAGTATTGAGATTAACCAGCTGAATCATTTAGGTAGTTTAAGGAAGACATCCACTTTCCTCCAAAATTAAACATTCAGAAACATGCCTATGAAGGGTTAAGAAACTTCCTCAAACATTAGCCCTAATATTTTCTCCTGTGTTTCCTGTTCTGTTTTAAGAGATGTTATCTATATCAAATCCTGGAACCTGAGTAAATAACAATTATCTTGGGAGAATGACCTAGGAAGAATGCTCGAGGGCATCCATAACCTTTTATGTGTGATTACCTTGGGGTAGTTGCCCTGATCTCCACTCCAACTCACAGGTTGGGGCATTAGACAAAATACTTTGCCCAGATTCAACTGTAAAATAATGCCTTCTTTATCACTGTCATAGAAACTGAGTTTAAAAATGGAAAAAATGAGTTTAAATAATATTGTAGAAAAAGAAGACTTTTTTTTTCTTTTAAGGATAAATAGGCTTATCATTCTTGCAAGAGACTGAGGGACAAAGTCTCTTTGTGTAACTCTAATTCTTCTTGTTACCATGGGACTATCTTTAATCTTATTAAATTTTCCTAGTAAAGTGACTAGGATCCCCAGGCCACCCCCCGACCCCCAATTGTCTGCCTTTTCCCATGAGGTCCTGGATGAAGTTTTCTTCCTGGTGCTACTGCTTCTCCAGGTGTCCACTGCTGCTTTGGCACTCGCTGGGCTCATTCCAACACTGCTGCTTCTGCCCTGGTATCCCTAGTCATGCCCGGGAACGGAAAAAACTCTTCTATTTTCAGCATTTGGCTGAAACCAAATGGCTCACGAAGAGCTTTATAAATTCTTCCTTATTAACTAGAATGAAACACACTTGATAGTGACTCAATGTCCTACTTGACACAGTTCCTCTTGTCAAAAGATCAACTCGAATTCCAAGTTCGTGTGTCTCAATTCTCTCCTAACAATACGATTTTACTTCGTGGCAATTCGGGATGATCTTAACTCCCCCATTTCTCCTTTTTGAGGCTTAAACACCCAAACGCTGGATTTCACACAATCACATTTAAAGTTTACTTCATGGTTTCTCAGGAGCCCTAGGAACCACAGCTATTATCTGTGAGCATCTCGAGGACAACTTTTTGTTCCTGGGACCTAACCAGAGTTAATGTTCAATTACGTTTATTGAATGAATGGACAAATTGATGAAACATAGCTGTTTAATAGGCATAACAGTTATGCCATGTAAGAAAAGTGTAGAGCAGCACTTATGTATTTAAATATACCTATGTAATATACTTGCATGTATTTTTAGACATTATGATTTATTGATTGGGATACATAATTTTTTAACAAAGTATAACTGTACCTTTGTATGAAAACACTTCCTACTGAAGAATGATATCCAGACCTATATTAATAAAATGATGGGAAGCACTTAATCCAAGGATGCATTTATATCTATACCCGTATCTCTATTTCCATCTAGTTAGCTTTACCCTTTCAGCTTAATCTCTTTTAATATTTGTCTTAATACTTTTTCTTCATGTTTTTAGTACTAATAATGATAAAGAGTGACGTATACAGGTTAAGAATTCATTATAAATATATCTCCTAAAACACTCCCAGAATTTATTAAATGTTTGTCCTGAGTCACTCTATTTTTCTTGTAACTGCATAGCTGACTACCAGGACCACTCTTCTGCACAGGGTGGGGGGCTTCATGGATGTCAATGTGAATAAAGATTCTGGAAATGTGTAGCCATATGTGGTGGCCCTAGATTACGTAAATTTCCAAAATTTTCATGGACATAACCCTATCCATAGATAATATATAATTATATGTAATGTACATTAATATATTTATGTGAATATTTTATATTTACGTTGATATAAATATTACCTGAAAATTATAGAGCATGCCTCTCAAGTTAAATCCCTATCAAATTTTAGCATTAAATTAAGAATCTGTTAAACTATTCCAGTAAAAAATTTTGGTCATTTTAACAGAAAGTGATGTAATAATAGTATATCTTCTCAGAAATTATTATTTAAAGATTGATTTTTTTTTAAACAGAGTCATTTCAGTTTACAAAGAATTTGCATATTCATTATCTCTTGTGTTCCCATATCAACCCAGTATATAAGGTTTGCGATTCTTGCTTTATCAGATTGGTAACTGAGGTTTAGTGAGAGAGAGCAACTTGCCCAAAGTCATACAGCCATTTAGTGATAGACCAGGGATTGAAATTGTTAACACTATTGCAATAATATTTCCACTACGCTACTTTTAAAAAAGAATCAGAAATGCCTTGCATGTGCCAGAGAAAATTCCATGACCTCATAGGTATATATAAAATCAAAGAGGGTATAATAATATTACATAAAAGCTCAAAAGAGTAGAAATACCACCCGCAGAAAACAGAAAGGTCCTTCTGGGAAATTTTATTTTATTATATATTAGATTTTTTAAAATATATTTCATTATAGATGGTTTATTGACTCACATTAATTCAATATATATTCTTGGGGTGTCTGATATTGACAATGCATCGAACTGAATACTATGAGAACTGCAAAAATAAGTATAACACAATCACTGATTTCATGAAATATATAATCTCCAAGCATATGAGTAACTATAATAGCAGGAGGAATGTTATAAATGCCATACCAGATGGGTGAGTACAGTGTTATGAGAGTTAGCATAGAAAAAGGGGAGGCAACATAATTTTTATATTTTGTCTACATTGAAATGATATTACTCTTATAATAATAATAATAAAAAGACCCATTTGTGTGTTTGTTTTTTAAAGAAGAGAGATTGTTAAGTTCATGGAAGAGAAACAAAGGTATGGACGTAGCCATGGAGAGTAAGGAATATATAGACCAACTTCTTTTTCTTTGTCCAGTGAATTAACAGGAGGAAAAGTAATTACCTTCCCCAGCAAAGTTCCAAGGAAATGATGATACCTGAGGAAAACTAGACTTCAATTAAGATAAACAAGTGGAAGGATTTTTAGGGATGGAGGTTAGGTGGGGGAGGGTTCTTGGCTATCATCATGCACAACCCCACATTTTAAAGTTGAAGAAACCGAGGCACAGATTAAGTGAAGATACTTGCCCAAGATCACATAACCAGTTAGAACATAGACAGAACTAATATACTTGTCTACAGATTCACGCACTCACTGATTACTGGCAATCGTCTGAGGGATAACCAGAGTTAGATTATCTTTATCTAGAGTTATGCCTTTACATAGTAGGCATTCACTAATTCTTTAATGAATAAAAAATTAAATTGGCAATACAAGTTGTTTGATGTTATAAAGACAAATAAAATTATCTGTACTGTATATCTCTGTCTGCTTGACACTCTGAATAACTAATAAATATTTCAAATTTTACATGTCCAATATGGAACTCCTGATCTTCCCTCCCCAGACCTGCTTCTCTCTCAGTCTTTCTCATCTTGTAGATGGCAACTCCAACCCTCTAGTTACTCAGGTTAATAGCCTGTGGATTATCTTTCACGTCTCTCTGTTTCTCCTACCACATAACCATTTTGTCAACAAATCCTGTTGGTTCTACCTTTGAAATATCTCCAGAATCTGACCTCTGTCACCACATTTTTGACCACGATCACCTTAAATCAATGCACAATCTTCTGTCTCCTGGATTACTACAATAACCTCTAAACTAGACCTGGTGCTCCTACCTTTGTCCATGCTCAGTCTATTCTCAAAACAGCCAAAATGATTCTTTTAAAACTTAAGTCAGATCATCACTCCTCTGACCCTAGCTCTAAAATAGACTTTTATTCCACGCTTGAGTAAAGGCTGAAGTCCCTTAAATGTCTCAAATTATTCATAATAACCAAGAAGTACAAACAACCCAAATGTCATCAAATGGATGCATAAACAAAAATGTGTTATATCCATAGAATAGAATAATACTTGGTAAAAAAAAAAAAAAGTTAAGTACTAATATATGCTACGACTTGAATTAACCTTGAAAACATTGTCTTAAGTGAAAGAAACCAGTCATAAATGACCACATATAGCATTACTCCATTTATATGAAATATCCAGAATAAGCAAATTCATAGAGACAGAAAATAGATTAGTGACTACTTAGGGCTGGAGAGGCTGGAGGAAATAGGGAGTGACTGTGAAAGGGTACAGGTTTATTTTGGGGATGATAAAAATGTTCTAAAATTGATTTTGGTTATGGTTACACATCTCGGTGAATATACTAAAACCATTAAATTGTATACTTTAAATGGATATATTTTATGGTATGTGAATTATATCTCTATAAAGCTGTTTTTAAAAACTGAAAGTAATAGAAGGGAGGGAAAGAACATAATAAAAGGAGCAGTATACGTAAAGACCCCAACTTGGGAAGGAATTTAATATCTATAAAGAATAGAGAGAAAGCCAGTATCCCTAGAGTATAAGATCAAGATGAGAAATAAGCTGGAGAATTAGATAAGGACCACATTATGAAATATTTTAAATATTATCACAAGCATCACAGAAAATTTTAAAGGGATTTAAGCAGATAGATGACATAAACAAATTTCTATTTAAAAAACCATTTTGGCTGGTCTTTGGAGAATTAAAAGTGAACAAATGTAGAAATAGAATGAATAAAAGGTTATTTCAGTGGATGAGGAAGAAAGGATGGTTAAGTGGACACAGAGATAGGAGATAGGTTTTGAGATGTACTTCGGAAGAAGAATCAATGAAAGTTGGTGATTGACTGGATGTAGGCATGAAGAATATGCGCAGATTACTTAGACTGAGACCCATAGGGGATGAGTGTACTTCTGGATATGATAGATTTGAGATGCATTTGAAAACAACTAAGTATATATACACGAATAGTGTGATATATAGTTTAGATTGAGCTCAAATATTGGCTCTGCTGTTTACTAGCTATGTGACATTAAAAAAAGTTATTTTTTTTCCTGATTCCTTCATTTGTTAATGAAGATAACAATAACTTTTATTAGCCAAATACTAATCTACTAGATTTTTATAGCTTGTTGGTTAAGACCACAGATTTTGGACCCCAACTGCCAGATTTGGATCCTGGTTCCACCAGGGCTATAGTTGTGTGACCTTGGAAAAGTTACTTAACCTCTTGAATCTTATTCTCTTAACCCCAAATGAGAATGATAATAGCACATATCTCATAGGGTTGTTAAAAGTACATGCATTAAATAATACATGCAAAGTGCTTTCGGCTTGGCATATAGTAAGGGCAATGTAAGTGGTAGCTATTACTATTATCTCACAGGGTAAACACGAGAGATGAGATTATACACATGAAAAGAACCAGCATGTAGCAGACATTCAAAGAATGTTATGAAAGTTTCCTTCCTTGTTTTTCTACCTGAATTTTGTCTTAATGGAACATTTAACTTTTATCCAGGTTAGACTGACCTGAGACACTCCCTCAGTAGGGAGAAGCCCACTAAACTGCTCGACAGATTAAGATGGGAGCTAAAGGTCAGTTAACATTGCCAGAAGAGAGGAAGATGGAGAAATGGTTGTCTAAGAGGGGAGAGACAATCCAGGTTGAGGAGACAGAATGGATATAGCAAGTATGGACTTCAGCTTAGACAATAAAGCAGACAGTGAAATTCCTGAGAAAAGTGGAGTTGGTGTGGGACATTGGCTGCTAAGAGATGAGACCCCACAACTGTGTCTTTTACCTGATGAATAACAACAAAGCAGCCTTTCTCAAGTGACGACTCCGATTCAACAATATCTAAAATTATCATTAACTCTTTCTGAGGTCTTTGTGTGTCATTCCAGTTAGTCGTTCTTTCCTTCCTTCCTTCCTTCCTTCCTTCCTTCCTTCCTTCCTTCCTTCCTTCCTTCCTTCCTTCCTTCCTTCCTTCCTTCCTTCCTTCCTTCCTTCCTTCCTTCCTTGCTTCCTTCCTTCCTTCCTTCCCTCCTTCCTTCCTTCCTTCATCTAATCATTTATTCAGCAAATATTTGCTAGGCACTAAGTAGACTAAAAGGAAAAAAAAGACAAAAGTTTGTATTCTAATGGAGTTCGAAGTTGGGTGAAAAAGAAAGGAAAGAAACAAACAAGTAAAAAAAAAATATATATATATATAAATTTTATGAAGACAAATAAAGCTAGGGCATCAGGAGAGATATGGACATGATGAATAAGGTAAAGTCTTAAAGAAGGAGAACATTCCAGCATGGGGACCTTCAGTGCAAAGGCTTGCATCTTCCTGTCCCTGCCATTGTGTATCTCATTTTCCCATCCTCTAACATTTAAAGAAAAAAAAGTTTCTATCAGACTGAGGAAGATAATATATTTAGCAACTCAATGTATTATTTTCTTAGGGCTGCTTTAACAAATTAGTACCAACTGGGCATCTTAAAACAAAAAAATTGTGTTCTCTTATGGTTCTGGAGGCTAGAAGTCCAAAATCCTATAGGACCACATTCCTTCTGGGGCTTTAGGACAGAATCCACTCCTTGCCTCTTCTACTTTCTGGTGACAGTCCCAGAATTTCTGGCTGCGTCACTGCAATCTCTGTCTCCATCTTCATATGGTCTTCTCTCATGTGTGTCCACGTCTTCTCTTCCGTCTCTTATAAGAACACTTTTTATTGAATTCAGATCTCACTTTGGTAATCCAGGATGATCTAAATTTAAGATCCTTAACAATTATATCTTCAAAGACCCTTTTTCAAAATAAGGTCACATTCACAAGTTCTAGAGATTAGGACATAAACACATCTTTTGGGGGGTGACCATTCAATCTACTACACTCAGTAAAGGTGTTTTAGTTCTCCTTTGCCCTTGATATAGAATTCCTCACATTCACCATCTTTTTTTCTCCAAGTTGAAAGGTGTTTTTTAGAAGTGTTTTTTTGGGGGGAGGGGATAAGGGGGAGGTAGTGGGAAAGGTGGTCATGCAGAACTGAGTGAGGTAGATAACTAAGATTGATATGAGATAGAGACGTTCATATGGTCATGGCCGTGAATGTGCTCCAAGGCCAAGGTGGGATTGGCATTTGTTTCGAAGTTGGGATGACTAAGTAGATTAAAGTCTCAGAATAATTATAAACTCGCTACTGGCCAAGCATCAAATGCATAAATTTAATCTTTTTTAACAATCTGAGAAATTGAAGAAATTCATTCATTTCTCCCTTTTCCGTTCATATCACACATAGCTGTTTCCTTCCTTATTCATGTTTCATTCATACTTTTGTTACTCTTTTATAGTTTAAGTATTTATTGTGGTATGACATATATGTAATAAAGTAGAAAATCTTCATATTCACATATTAATTTCACACTATTAAATTTTATATATGTATAGACCCATGTAAGCACCACCCAAATCAAGCACCCAGAAGGCTTACTCATGCCTCTTGCTTGGTTAATAACCCTTCCCCAGAGGTGATCATTATTCTGAGTTCAATCACCATAGACTAGTTACCTATTTTTGAACTTCTTATAAAGCAATACAGTATGTACTCTTGTGCCAGTTTCTTTTCTCAACAGTATGTCTGAGAGATTCATCTATGCTCTTTTGTGTAGATGCTGTTCATTCTTTTTCACTGCTGCATAGTGTTCCACAGTGTGATATAGCATAATTTATTCAGTCATTCTCTTTTTGATGGGTGTTTGTGTTGCTTCTATTTATGAGCTATCTTGAATAAAGCTGCTGTCAACCCACTTGTACAAGTCTGTTGGTGGACATATGTTTTCATCTTTGTTGGACATATCCCTAGGAGTAGAATTGCTGGGCCAAAGCATAGGCCTAGCAATTTTTAGTAGATATTAGCAAAGAGTTTTCCAAAGTAGCTATACCAATTTTCACTATAGTTGGTCCACATCCTCACTGACACTTGATATTGTCAGGATTTTTAATTGTAGCTTTTCTGATATATATATAGTAGTATTTCATTGTGGTTTTAATTTGCATTTCCCTAATGACTAATGATGTTGAGCACCTTGTCTTATGCTTATTGGCTGTTCATATATCCTAATTTGTGAAATGCCTTTTCAAGACTTCTCCACCACCCTCACTCTCTTAAATTTTTTTTTTTTTTTTTTGGTGAGGGGTTGCCTGTGTTTTTCTGATTCAGTTGTAGTTCTTAATATATTCTGGATATAAGTCCTCTTTGTTGGTACATGTATTATCCTAATCTGTTCTAATTGCCTTTTTTACTTTCTTACTTTTATAGTTTAGCTATAAACAAACTTTTTTTGTAAAGGGCTAGATAGGAAACATTTTAGACTTTGCAGGCCATGTGATCTCTGTTGCAACTACTCAACTCTGCCATTGTAGCACACAAGCAGCTGAAGATAGCCATGCATTAAATGAATAAGCATGGCTATGGACAAACCGTAATGAAAACTGATATATCTTCTTTGGAAAACTCCAGCAATATCTACTATAAAGACATGTAGCAGGGTGAATTTAGCCCACAGGCTATTCATTGTTTGGCGACCTCCAATGTTTTTATAAATATAAGTTCTTAATTTTAATAAATTTTATTTTATATTTCTTCTTTTGTCATTAATATTTTTTAGTCCTGTGTGAGAAATCTTTGTTTCATTCTAAAAGTTGTATTTTATTATTCACATTTATGTCAATGATCCATCTAGGATTAAGTTTTGTTTATGGTATGAAGTAGAAGTTTTACATTTTTGTTTCTATGTACTTGAGTTATTATATACTTGTTACAATTTTATTATGCAGCTATGACTTACCTGCTCTGCAAATTTTCCCTGATGGCCCTATGTCGAACTTATAATTCTCTGCTAGTCATTCATTCAACAATTACTTTTGGAAGGTATTATATACCATGCTAGGTATAACATTTTGGCTTTTGTCTAAAGAAGATTGTAGTCTTTTGAAGAAAACAACTAAGTCTTCACGGTAAAATGTGATAACTGCCAGGATAACATTGCAAGTAATTTGTTTGTTTTTCTCCTACTAGCATGAATTCTAGTATAGAATAAGATACTCATGAAAATTTGATGAGTTTTTAAATGAGTGAATAAATACAGTGAATAAATACACAAATACGTATACAGTCAATGCATATACAGAATATGCATACGTATGAATTCAGTAAATAATACACATAAATGTATATATGTGTACACACACACACACACACACACACACACATCCCTTCTATTCCTTCGTCCCAGATATACACAGCTAAAGTACCACTTGGGTAAACCACTAATCTTTCCTTTAAACAGAGGACAAAGTTTATTCAATCTAGATTAATGATTAAGGTCTTGGCGGTTCTTGTATTAAACTGCATAGGTTGAAATCCACATTCTATTACTTAGGAGCTGCGTAATCTTAGACCAGTTAGTTACTTAACCTACCTATGTCCCAGTAACCTCATTTGGAAAATGAGAAAACCTTCTTTATAGAGTTGTTTAGAATATTAAATGGACTCATACATAAAAAATGAATAGATGTCTAAAGGCTCAATGAAGACAGGAGTTTTTGTCTACTTTGTTCATTGCCATATTCCTAGCTCCTAGAAGAGTGCGTGATACATAGTAGGTGCTCAATAAATGTCTGTCACATGAATGAAAAATACCCAGATCAGGAAAAATCTCATTACCTGTGGGCTATTGTTATTTCATGTATGATGTGAAAGTTCTGAATTATTATTCCAACTGTTCCCCATTTCCCAATTACAGCAATTTTTCACTTTGGGAGTCATAGTATTTTTCTATAATGACACAAGGTGGCAGCATTGGTCTCCTTTTGAGTTATCAGCATCACTAATTTGACCTGTTCTAAGGACAAACCAACATTTTTATTTGCAAGTTTTTCCATCCATTCTCGATTCTTTTCTCTCTCTCTTTTTTTTGAATGAACATTAACTGAATTATCGTAAGGTTAGCTCTAGCTGCCCTAATTTCTTGCTAAAGAAAAGATTACTGCTTGTAGAAAGGTAAAAATATTGACACGAATGGAGGCTGCTTTACAGTAACACTACCATTTGGTGTTCTTTAAGTAACAAGTAACTGCTTGACAAATAATGAACCCAAATCTGCAGTGATATGAGGTGCAACAATGTTATTCCTTTCCAAGTTTACAGAAAAGACAAAACAAAACTTCTTTTCCTCTGTCTTTTAAATAGAGTCCACACTAATTCTGTAGTCCCTCTAAATTACTCCGTGAAACCAC
>NW_011888951.1:655115-657075 GCF_000151845.1 Pteropus vampyrus
AGTTACTTAACCTACCTATGTCCCAGTAACCTCATTTGGAAAATGAGAAAACCTTCTTTATAGAGTTGTTTAGAATATTAAATGGACTCATACATAAAAAATGAATAGATGTCTAAAGGCTCAATGAAGACAGGAGTTTTTGTCTACTTTGTTCATTGCCATATTCCTAGCTCCTAGAAGAGTGCGTGATACATAGTAGGTGCTCAATAAATGTCTGTCACATGAATGAAAAATACCCAGATCAGGAAAAATCTCATTACCTGTGGGCTATTGTTATTTCATGTATGATGTGAAAGTTCTGAATTATTATTCCAACTGTTCCCCATTTCCCAATTACAGCAATTTTTCACTTTGGGAGTCATAGTATTTTTCTATAATGACACAAGGTGGCAGCATTGGTCTCCTTTTGAGTTATCAGCATCACTAATTTGACCTGTTCTAAGGACAAACCAACATTTTTATTTGCAAGTTTTTCCATCCATTCTCGATTCTTTTCTCTCTCTCTTTTTTTTGAATGAACATTAACTGAATTATCGTAAGGTTAGCTCTAGCTGCCCTAATTTCTTGCTAAAGAAAAGATTACTGCTTGTAGAAAGGTAAAAATATTGACACGAATGGAGGCTGCTTTACAGTAACACTACCATTTGGTGTTCTTTAAGTAACAAGTAACTGCTTGACAAATAATGAACCCAAATCTGCAGTGATATGAGGTGCAACAATGTTATTCCTTTCCAAGTTTACAGAAAAGACAAAACAAAACTTCTTTTCCTCTGTCTTTTAAATAGAGTCCACACTAATTCTGTAGTCCCTCTAAATTACTCCGTGAAACCACCGTTAAGAAGTAGACATTTTTGAGCACCTTTGAGGGTGAGACCTTGTGGTGCAAAGAAAAAAAATCTCAATTTAGAAATTAAGAGATTAGAATTTTAGTGGTGCTTCAAGAATCTCCTTACCTTCAACTTTAGGCAAATCCCTTATTTTTCCAAAATTCAGTATCTTTATTTCTAAAACAAAGCTAATAATCTCTGCTTTACCTACTTGAAATGAGATCAGCGAATACCTTTATAAACTGTAAAGGGCTCTATTTTACACTGCATGAGCTAATGTTAGAATCATTTCTACTTTACCTGTGGGGAAAACCAGTTCTAACCAGTTAAATGGGCTTGTCTCAATTTTCTCATCCATAAAATAGGCTAATGATAACAACTCCACCTACTTCTGTGAGTTGTAAGGATAAAATAATAATTGTGAAAGTGCCTTGAAAATGAAAGTACTCTCACTTGTACAAGATGATTAGTTTAATCAAATGAATTTTCTTGAGTTTCGCAATCTCGAAGAAAACAATATGTAACTAAATCATCGAAAAAAAAGAAGCATGCCACAATAGAATATACAGATGTCAAATGATGTACACTTGAAAATTATGTAATTGTATTAACCAGTTACCCCAATAAACTTACTTAAAAAAATGAAAATAAATAAAAATAATTAAAAAAAAGAAAGAAAAGCATGCTTGAGATTTACCACTTTCAGAAAGCTCAAGAAATTGCACATTCAAAAAAAGAAATAGAGATGCTGAAGGTGTTATTGCATTTAGGATGAACAAAATTAAATGGTTAGACTTATATAGAGTATTCAGTTAGTACTTGATCGATGCTTTTTGAATATCTGTATTTAAATTAGGTATATTGAGAAATAAAGTGTTCATTCAAAATATTAACATTCAGCTAACACTTGTCAGCTGCTTATTGTGTACCAAGTATTTTCAAATGTATGATTTCATTTTTAATATGATAGTCCCCAGAACCAGAGAAAAATGTCAGCTCGATTTAAAAGTTGATGAAACGGAGATTCGGAGAAATTGCTCAGCTTGCTTCAGATCAAACAGCAGATGCAAAGTGGTCACACCTCCAATCCCCTGCTCCTTCCTGCCTTTTCTCTGGCCTGTTACTGCAGAGGC